>NC_057804.1:643010630-643168235 GCF_018294505.1 Triticum aestivum | reverse complement strand
AAGGAGGAGGGAGAGGTTGGGGAAGACAACTCCAGCAATAGCACGACAGCGTGGTGGTGGTGGAGCAGCGTGGTTTCCAACAGGGCTTCGCCAAGCACTACGAAGGACGGGGATGTGGAGAGGTAGGGCTGCGCCGAGAGAGAGAGAGAGAGAGAGAGGGAGAGAGAGAGAGAGAGAGAGAGAGAGAGAGAGACTCGTGTGTTTGGCTGCCCCCAAACCCCCACTATATATAGGAGGAGGGGAGGTGGCTGCGCCCCCTCTAGGGTTCCCACCCTAGGGGGTGCGACAGCCATAGATGGGTCTGGAGGGGGCGGCCAAGAGGGGGAGAGAGGGGGGCGCGCCCTAGGGTGGGTGTCGGTGTCAAAATCGGCGGATCTCGGGTAGGGGGTCCCGAACTGTGCGTCTAGGTGGATGGTAACAGGAGACAAGGGACACGATGTTTTTACCTAGGTTCGGGCCCTCTCGATGGAGGTAAAACCCTACTCATGCTTGATTAATATTGATGATATGGGTAGTACAAGAGTAGATCTACCATGAGATCAGAGAGGCTAAACCCTAGAAGCTAGCCTATGGTAGCCTATGGTATGATTGTTGTTTGTCCTATGGACTAAATCTCTCCGGTTTATATAGCCACCGGAGAGGGCTAGGGTTACACAGAGTCGGTTACAATGGGAGGAGATCTACATATCGTATCGTCAAGCTTGCCTTCCACGCCAAGGAAAGTCCCATCCGGACACGAGACGAAGTCTTCAATCTTGTATCTTCATAGTCCGGGAGTCCGGCCAAAGGTCATAGTCCGGCCATCCAGACACCCCCTAATCCAGGACTCCCTCAGTAGCCCCTGAACCAGGCTTCAATGACGACGAGTCCGGCTCGCAAATTGTCTTCGACATTGCAAGGCGGGTTCCTCCTCCGAATACTTCATAGAAGATGTTGAACACAAGGATAGTGTCCGGCTCTACAAAATAGTTTCCACATACCACCATAGAGAGAATAATATTTGCACAAATCTAATCTGCTGACGTATTCCGTAGCGTGACATCATGCCACAACCAAGCCTTTATTCGAATCGTTTTACTGTCCCACCTCAGTGTGTTTAGCGAGGCGGTTTCCTTGGCACGTCTTGTCAAAGCAGAGATCGTGTCCCCTCATTCCGGGATTCTCATCAATACGGGCGTGGGTAACCCAACCGCGCCATTAATCGCGGCGCTTGGGAGATAAGCGAGTTTTACTAGGCTGGTGGGGGCTCATAGTTTCGGCCGCCCATATAAGGGGATAAGGATATACCCTTTTCATCTACGCCTTCTTCCTCCTTCGCTTATCCATTCCTGTGCACTCGAGCTCCAGCGCCCAAGTCCGCACTTCCCACCTCAACCTTCTCCAATCATGTCCGGAGCGGGAGGTAGATGGATGGCCTCCACCGTCACGGAGGGGCACATCAAAAAGTTGAGGAAGGCCGGATACTTGTCTGACGACATTGCGCACCGGCTTCCAAATGAGGGGCAACTCATCCCCACCCCTAGGCCCCATGAGAGGGTGGTGTTCCTCACCCATTTCCCCTGCGGACTGGGCTTCCCACTTCACCCATTTGTTCGGGGGCTCATGTTCTACTACGGCCTGGATTTCCATGATCTGGCCCCGAACTTCATCCTCAACATCTTGGCGTTTATCGTCGTGTGCGAGGCCTTCCTCTGCATCAAGCCTCACTTCGGCCTATGGCTGAAGATCTTCAGCGTCAAGCCGAAGGTCGTGGGCGGCCGACAAGCGGAGTGCGGAGGCGCCATGGTGGGCAAGATGCCCAACGTCACATGGCTCGAGGGCTCCTTCATGGAAACCATCAAAGGGTGGCAATCTGGGTGGTTCTACATCACCGAGCCGCGTGACCCTGAATGGGTAGCGGCCCCCGAATTCCAATCTGGCATCCCCACCCGGCTAACATCATGGAAAGAGACGGGCCAGTTGTGGGGTAATCCGGAAGAGGTGGCCGGACTCCAAACCTGCGTCCAAGACCTGGTGAACAAGAAGGTTAAACTTGTCAACGTAGTCCAGGCCATGCTCTTCCGCTGGATCCTCCCGTGTCAACGACGGGCTTTCAACTTGTGGGAGTTCGACCCGGCCCAGCACCAGACTTTGTCCAGGCTCTTCGACACAAAGCACGAGGACGCCTGGAAGGTGCTATTCAAGAGCTCCGAGGTTTCCCCTCCCATCACCGAGGATCGCGGATTCTGCGCCAAGCGCCAAGCCACCGAAGTAAGTTTGTTTTTATCCTTTACAGGACAATTGATTTTCATAGTTTGACTCTATGCAGGATCTAAAATCCCGCTCTTTTGACAGGACTGGAAGAGGACGTCCGAACAGTTTGACTGTTCGGCCCCTTTGCCCGAAGGCCCAGCAGATGCACGCTTGACGAAGCTGCTGGTTCCGGCACCACATGTGGCGCCGGAGAAGAAGGCCAAGAAGAAGGCCACGGGGACTCGAAAGAGTTCCCGGCGCCTGGTGGTGTCAGATTCATCGCTCGACAACCCCGACGCGCCCTCCTCCTCCGAAGACGAGGAGGAGGAAGAAGAAGCCTCTCCCCCTCCAGCGGGAGGAGGAAAGAAAAGGAAGGCCGCCCCAACTGGGGAGGCCGGAGGGTCCAAGAAGGGGAAGACCCTTCTTCCGGACTACGCGTCCGACACCGCCGACGGTGGAGAGGAATGGCCATCCCGGGCCAAGCCCCTGGCAAAGTCGTAAGTATTCGGATACCAGAATGACTCATGTTGTTCTTCTATTGTACAGTACCTTCTGACGCCGAATTCAATCATGCAGTCCGCCAAAGGCTCAGCTCGGCGATTCTCGAGCGGCTCCCTGGATTTGTCGGATGTGAATAGCACTTCACTCCCGACTGCTACCTTCCCTCGCCCTACAGATGATGCCGAGGTGGAGTCCCAAAAGGGGCTAAACCAGGAGGAGGTGGTCCTGGAGGCGCCACAAGGCGACCTCCCGGAATCCAGGCCCAAAGGGGATGAAGCCCCAGAGGGATTTAAGTCCGGCCCTGGGCCGGACACCGCTCCGGAACCTTCAGTGATTCCGGAGTCTGGCAGGCAGCCGCCTCGCAAGAAGGGCAAGCCTACGATGTCGGCAGCCTCCGTCCAACCGGAGGTGCCGGACAATTTGCTGGAGGTGCTTAACGGCGCCTCCATCGACGAGGAGCACCGCACTGTTATGAGTGCGGTGATCCAGAAGGTTCAGTCCGCCAAGAGCGGGCTGACAGAAGCCAGTGTCAGCCTTCTAACAGGCTTTGAGGTATGTATTTAAAACATATAAAAATGTTACCGCATAGACAGTAGCCCCTGATGCTCTGTTTGGCGTTCGGAAAGAAAAGCCGGACTGAGGATCTAAAAAAGATATACGCATGAGTCTAACAGAAATATGTCAATATGGGAATGCAGGCTATGCTGCTGACCTCTGCCGCACTGACTACGGAGGTCGATGCATTGAAGTAGAGCCTCGAGCGGTCCGAGAACGAGCTCGGCCTTGCCAAGAAGCATCTCGAGGACAAGGAAGGTATGTAGTACCTCATGTAAGTATATATAAAAATACCTGGTTGCAAATAATGACAGGACCAACGTGAATGTTACAGGGGCCACAACCAAGGTGGCGACCCTGAAGGAAGCGCTTTCCAAGGCCGAACACGATGCGGCTGTGGAGCGCACCGAGTGAGAGAAACAAGAGGGACAGGTGGCGGAGGTGCGGCAAGAGCTCAATGCTCTTGTGAAAAAACATGAGAGTTTAGAGCTTGACTCGAAGACTCGAGAGTCCGAGCTTGCCTCGACACTTGAAAGCACCAAATCTGCCAAGGCCGAAGCCCAAAAAGCCCTCCAGGAGATTGAGGCGATGAAAAAGATTGCGGCGGGTAAGGCATTCTTTATGCAAAGCAAGCACGTGAAAGTAAATTACCTGTTACTTACCCGAATCCGGAGCTCTCCAGGAGCATTCGCAGATCTGCCCCGCAGTGTATCCGACGCTGCCGCATTCTACCAGGCCGAGGAAGGGAGCTCGACGGAGAAGGTGTTCTGGTCCCAGTATGCTGAGTCCGGACACCCGGTGCCCCTGAGCGACCAGCTGAAGCAGCTGGTCGAGCTTCATAAGGCAGCCGAACAGGCCATGAAGGGTCTGATAGGCCGATGGTGGCCTGGGGAGGCCATGCCTTTGAGCTACTATGGGCTGGTGCGGCGGTTGGTGGATGCCTGTCGATGGCTTGAAGTCATCAAGCGCTCCGTATGCATCGAGGGCGCCCGTAGGGATTTTGCCCGTGCTAAAGTGCACTGGGGCAAGCTGGATGCTGAGAAGCTAGTGAAGGATGGGCCACCGGAGGGGAAGGAGCATCGTAGGCCCGAGATGTATTATGAGGGCGTCCTGAAGGGTGCCCGTCTTGTAGCGAGTGAATGTACCAGGGATGTAATTTTTGAGTAAACTCGCTCGTGTTTGTCCTGTGCGCTGAAAACTTGTTCATATGCGCTAAGCAACGCTTTTTGAATTTAAAATATTACCTTGTGTGCGGCCGTTTATTAAATCTGAGAGATGCAAGTCGTCGGCTTCTGCCCCCATGCCACGAGTGCTGGGGTGTTCGGGATAAACCTAAGCGCTCTTGTTCCCATTATTGGGTCCGTCTAGGGAGGCGCTCAGCACAACGAATAAGGCAATCAGACTTATAATGATTTATCACTCTCACTTAGCCATAGAATTCTATAATTTTAAATTTCGGCGAAGCCCCTAGTATTCGGAAGACCGAGTTCGGGGCGCTATCCACGCCTAGGCCGGATAAATCCAGCTCCTCGCTCTAAGCGGCATAAGTCTTTAGGGACTCAAAAAACCTCTCGAATAGCGACCGGTCTCTCGTCCTATCATGACGGTCAGTTTTAGCTTTCTCTACTGAGGTGTTAACCCAGCTCAACTGGGGCACAATCGCAGTAGTTCTCCCAGCGCTACCTTAGCCGATATAACGGAACATAAGGTACCAAAACATGGGAGCCGGGCAAACCCAACTATTGACCCAAGACATGATTCGGAGCCGATGCATATAGTGCTATAAGTTCGGGGTGCCGCACTCATGAGAGTGTTCGGTCTTCTCACACCATATTTTGGGGAACTTAAGCCCCTGGTGTATTGGCTGTACCAAAGTGTACGGTTGCATAATGTCATGACTGAACATATTTACATGAAAAAGGAATGCAATAATAGACAAGAGCTATGTATTGTTTATTAAAGGGTTGCTATGAAAGCAGGACGATACAAATAGTGTGATAAGCAAGAGATGGGATTATTTGACATGTCCCCCTCCAGGGGCAAGCTGCGAAACTTTAAGTAAGATAGGTATTTAGCTCGTTATAGAGACCACCTGGACTTTCGACGTGGCTTGCTATCTCCCTGGCTGTTGCATCGTGTGTTCGGCGAGTGTTCTGCTGGACAGGCCTTCCGAAGAGTGGAGTCTTGAAAGTAAGAAAAGAGAAACGACAAAATCGGGAGCCCCTAGTGCGGTTGAGCCGCATTCTGGGCATGCCGTGGTTGTGCCCCTCCCATTATGCCCATGGTATTTCCAGAGCGTAATTATGTACGCGTGGTACTGGTTTCGCAATCTTGCGAGGGCTGGGGTTGGGGCCGCACTGCTATGCTTGCCCGGAACATGCCAGTCGGTCTTGTTGTAGGTTACTCCGGGTGCGCTTGATGGTGTCCGGACGTTTAACAGCCGGACTGGAGAATTGCCTGAAAAGGCTACTTTTTACTTCCGCCGCGAGGGCCGCCGTGTGCTCCTCTGTTCGGAGAGAGCGTTCGGTGTTTCCATGGACCGTAATGACTCCTCGAGGGCCTGGCATCTTGAGCTTGAGGTATGCGTAGTGCGGCACCGCATTGAATTTTGCAAATGCGGTTCGTCCGAGCAGGGCATGATATCCACTGCGGAATGGGACTATGTCGAAGATTAACTCCTCGCTTCAGAAATTATCCAGGGATCCGAAGACCACTTCGAGTGTAACTAAGCCTGTACAGCTGGCCTCTACTCCTGGTATGACGCCTTTAAAGGTCGTCTTTGTGGGTTTAATCCTTGAGGGATCTATGCCCATTTTCCGCACTGTATCCTGGTAAAGCAGGTTCAGGCTGCTGCCACCGTCCATGAGGACTCTAGTGAGGTGAAATCCGTCAATGATTGGGTCTAGGACCAATGCGGCGAATCCGCCGTGACGAATGCTAGTGGGGTGGTCCCATCGATCAAAAGTGATCGGGCAGGAGGACCATGGGTTGAACTTTGGGGCGACTGGCTCCAACGCATATACGTCCCTGAGCGCACGCTTCCGTTCCCTTTTGGGGATGTGGGTTGCATATATCATGTTCACCGTCCGCACTTGTGGGGGGAAGCCCTTTTGTCCTCTATTGTTCGGCGGCTGGGGCTCCTCCTCGTCATCGCTATGCAGCCCCTTGTCTCTGTTTTCAGCACTCAACTTGCCTGCCTGCTTGAACACTCAACAATCCCTGTTGGTGTGATTGGCTGGTTGTTCGGGGGTGCCGTGTATCTGGCATGAGCGATCGAGTATCCGGTCTAAACTGGACGGGCCCGGAGTATTTCTTTTGAATGGCTTCTTCCGCTGACCGGGTTTAGAGCCTCTGAATCCGGCATTGACTGCCGTATCCTCAGTATTGTCGCCGTTAATGCGGCGCTTGTGCTTGTTGCGACGCGACCTGCCATTATTGTCCTTGGCATCTGAATTACCAGGGCTCTTGGTCATGTTATTACTACGAGCTAGCCAGCTGTCTTCTCCCGTGCAAAAGCGGGTCATGAGTGTTGTGAGGGCTGCCATGGATTTCGGCTTTTCCTGTCCAAGGTGCCGGGCAAGCCATTCGTCACGGATGTTGTGTTTGAAGGCTGCGAGGGCCTCTGCGTCCGGACAGTCAACTATTTGATTTTTCTTGGTTAGGAACCATGTCCAGAATTGTCTGGCCGATTCCTCTAGCTGCTGAACTATGTGGCCTAGGTCATCAGCGTCTGGTGGTCGCACATAAGTGCCCTGGAAGTTGTCAAGGAATGCGGATTCGAGGTCCTCCCAGCAACCAATTGACTCAGCTGGCAAGCTGTTAAGCCAATACCGAGCTGGTCCTTTAAGCTTGAGTGGGAGGTATTTTATGGCGTGTAGATCATCACCACGGGCCATGTGGATATGAAGGAGATAATCCTCGATCCATACCGCAGGATCTGTTGTGCCATCGTATGATTCGATGTTTACGGGTTTAAAACCCTCGGGGATTTGATGATCCATTACTTCATCTGTGAAGAATAGTGGGTGTGCGGCGCCTCTGTACTGGGCTATATCACGACGTAGCTCGGATGAGCTTTGTCTGTTGTGTTCGGCCTGGCGGTATTTGCCATATCCAGCGTGACGTTTATCGTCACGTGTCTTGGGGCGCCCATGCAATTCGTAGATCGATCTTGTTTGCCTTGCCTTGTCCTCCAATATGTCTTGCAGGTCCGGCGCGTTTCCCCATGCCTTGGTACTTTTTGAGTGGCGCCGGGGTGCGGCTTGATTTGAGGGCCGAAAGGCCTCTCTGTCGCGGCCACGGGGTGGCCGATCGGCCGCATCATACGCTGGTGATGTAGGTTTAGTTGCTTCCTCCTCTAGTTGGGGTAGTAGCCTGCACTTTAGGTAGCTTTTGGAGGGGCGTTCAAGTTTGTACTCTTCGGCCGCCAGGACCTCAGTCCATCTGTCGGCTAGCAAATCTTGGTCAGCTCTAAGCTACTGCTGTTTTCTTTTGAGGCTGCTTGCCGTGGCCATAAGCCTGCGTTTGAAACGCTCTTGTTCGACGGGATCCTCAGGCACGACAAATTCGTCGTCGTCGAGGCTTGCCTCATCTTCAGAGGGAGGCATATAATTGTCGTCCTCGACCTCTTTGTCTGCCGCTCTCTCATGAGGGCTGGCTTCTCCATCCTCCTGTGCTGAATCCTGCTGGAGGGGGTTGTCTTCGGCACTGTCCGGGTGTTATTGTCTCCGGTACCGGAATCGCCATTTTTGCTGTGGCGGGATTTAGAGCGGCGCCGCTGACGTTGGCGCTTAGGCTGCTCCTTGGAGGGGTCATCCTCCGTTTTTCCATCGCCATTCCCTTCTTTTGGGGTGTCCACCATGTATATGTCATATGACGAGGTGGCTTTCCAGTGCCCTATAGGTGCTGGTTCTTGGTCGTCTCCTTCATCAGCGTCCATAGTCGATGTCTTCGGAGTCGAAGTCGAGCATGTCGGTTAAATCGTCGACAGTGGCTACGAAGTGGGTGGTGGGTGGGTTCCCAATTTCTTCGTCGTCCGCATCCCAACCTTGCTGACCATAGTCCAGCCAGGGCTCTCCTGACAAAGAGAGAGACTTTAGTGAATTCAAGATGTCGCCAAAGGCGAGTGCTGAAAGATGTCCGCGGCGGTGAACTCCATGATCGGCGCCCAATTGGGTTCGATCGGAAGGGGTGCGGAAGATTCGGAGTCCGAAAAGGAGTCCGGCACCTTGGAGTCACGAGCTCCACGAGGGACAAGATTGGTGTTCGGCTCGATCGCCATAGAGATTGCAGCCCCCGAGGCGGCGTCTAGCCACCTGTCCTCGACCGGCGCAGTCGGCTCCGAGCTAAGGGTCGGAGCAGACACCTGAGCGGCGCTCTAGGCACTGTCCGGCGACAGAGCTAGATCATGCCCATCGTGACAGCGCGGCGCGCTCGGCTGCGGCTCGAATCCGTCGAAGATCAAGTCTCCGCGGATGTTAGCCGTGTAGTTTAAACTTCCAAATCTGACCTGATGGCCAGGGGCGTAGCTTTCGATCTGCTCCAGATGGCCAAGTGAATTGGCCCATAGTGCAAAGCCGCCGAATACGAAGATCTGTCCGGGGAGAAAAGTCTCACCCTGGACCGCGTCGTGGTTGATGATCGACGAAGCCATCGGGCCTAAAGGTGATGACACAGAGGAACTCTCAATGAAAGCACCAATGTCGGTGTCAAAACCGGCAGATCTCGGGTAGGGGGTCCCGAACTGTGCCTCTAGGCGGATGGTAACAGGAGACAAGGGACACGATGTTTTTACCCAGGTTCGGGCCCTCCCGATGGAGGTAAAACCCTACTCCTGCTTGATTAATATTGATGATATGGGTAGTACAAGAGTAGATCTACCACGAGATCAGAGAGGCTAAACCCTAGAAGCTAGCCTATGGTATGATTGTTGTTCGTCCTATGGACTAAATCTCTCCGGTTTATATAGACACCGGAGAGGGCTAGGGTTACACAGAGTCGGTTACAATGGGAGGAGATCTACATATCGTATCGCCAAGCTTGCCTTCCACGCCAAGGAAAGTCCCATACGGACACGGGACGAAGTCTTCAATCTTGTATCTTCATAGTCCGGGAGTCCGGCCAAAGGTCATAGTCCGGCCATCCGGACACCCCCTAATCCAGGACTCCCTCAGTAGGCCTTTAGGCCCATCTGCACCTAGGGTTTCCCCTCTCTCCTCCTAGCTGCGCCTTGGGCATTGGTGGGAGGCGCACAAGCCCACTTAGGGGCTGGTCCCTTCCCACTCTAGGCCCATGCAAGCCTCCGGGGCTGGTGGCCCCTCCTGGTGGACCCCCGGAACCCTTCTGGTGGCCCCGGTACATTACCTGTGACGACCGAAATACTTCCGGTGGCCAAAACCTCACTTCCTATATATTATTCTTTACCTCCGGACCATTTCGGAACTCCTCGTGACATCCAGGATCTCATCCGGGACTCTGAACAACATTCGGTAACCACATACAAACTTTCCCTATAACCCTAGCATCATCGAACCTTAAGTGTGTAGACCCTACGGGTTTGGGAGGCATGTAGACATGACCGAGACATCTCTCCGGTCAATAACCAACAGCGGGATCTGGATACCCATGTTGGCTCCCACATGTTCCACGATGATCTTATCGGATGAACCACGATGTCAAGGATTCAATCAATCCCGTATACAATTCCCTTTGTCTACCGGTATGATACTTGCCCGAGATTCGATCGTCGGTATCCCTATACCTTGTTCAATCTCGTTACCAGCAAGTTTGTTTACTCGTTCGTAACACATCATCCCGTGATCAACTCATTGATCACATTGAGCTCATTATGATGATGTCTGAGTGGGCCCAGAGATACCTCTCCGTCACACGGAGTGACAAATCCCAGTCTCAATTCGTACCAACCCAACAGACACTTTCGGAGATACCCGTAGTGTGCCTTTATAGCCACCCAGTTACGTTGTGACGTTTGGCATACCCAAAGCATTCCTACGGTATCCGGGAGTTGCAAAATCTCATGGTCTAAGGAAATGATACTTGACATTATAAAAGCTTTAGCAGACGAACTACACGATCTTGTGCTATGCTTAGGATTGGGTCTTGTCCATCACATCATTCTCCTAATGATGTGATCCCGTTATCAACGACATCCAATGTCCATGGTCAGGAAACTGTAACCATCTATTGATTAACGAGCTAGTCAACTAGAGGCTCACTAGGGACAAGCTGTGGTCTATGTATTCACACATGTATTACGATTTCCAGATAACACAGGAAATATAATAATAACCATTTTATGATTGCCGCTAGGGCATATTTCCAACAGTCTCCCACTTGCACTAGAGTCAATAATCTAGTTACATTGTGATGAATCGAACACCCATAGAGTTCTGGTGTTGATCAAGTTTTGCTCGTGGCAGATGTTTAGTCAACGGATCTGCGACATTCAGGTCCGCATGCACCTTACAAATATTTATGTCTTCATCTTGAACATTTTCACGAATGGAGTTGAAGCGACGCTTGATATGCCTGGTGTTCTTGTGAAACTTGGGCTCCTTGGCAAGGGCAATAGCTCCAGTTTTGTCACACAACATAGTCATCAGGCCCGACGCATTGGGAATAACTCCTAGGTCGGTAATGAACTCCTTCATACATATTGCTTCATGTGCTGCCTCCGAGGCTGCCATGTACTCCCCTTCACATGTATATCCCGCCACGACGCTTTGCTTGCAACTGCACCAGCTGACCGCCCCACCATTCAAAATATACACATATCCGGTTTGTGACTTGGAATCATCCAGATCTGTGTCGAAGCTAGCATCGATGTAACCCTTTACGACGAGCTCTTCGTCACCTCCATAAACGAGAAACATATCCTTAGTCCTTTTCAGGTACTTCAAGATATTCTTGACCGCTGTCCAGTGTTCCATGCCGGGATTACTTTGGTACCTTCCTACCAAACTCATGACAAGGTTTACATCAGGTCTGGTACACAACGTGGCATACATAATAGACCCTAAGGCTGAGGCATAGGGGATGACACTCATCTTTTCTCTATCCTCTACCGTGGTCGGGCTTTGAGCCGTGCTCAATTTCACACCTTGCAAAACAGGCAAGAACCCCTTCTTGGACTGACCCATATTGAACTTCTTCAATATCTTATCAAGGTATGTGCTTTGTGAAAGACCTATGAGGCATCTCGATCTATCTCTATAGATCTTGATGCCTAATATGTAAGCAGCTTCCCCAAGGTCCTTCATTGAAAAACACTTGTTCAAGTAGGCCTTTATGCTTTCCAAAAGTTCTATATCATTTCCCATCAATAGTATGTGATCTACATATAATATGAGAAATGCTATAGAGCTCCCACTCACTTTCTTGTAAACGTAGGCTTCTCCATAAGTCTACATAAACCCAAACGCTTTGATCATTTCATCAAAGCGAATATTCCAACTCCGAGATGCTTGCACGAGCCCATAGATGGAGCGCTGGAGCTTGTATACCTTGTTAGCATTCTTAGGATCGACAAAACCTTCCGGCTGCATCATATACAATTCTTCCTTAAGGAAACCGTTAAGGAATGCCGTTTTGACGTCCATTTGCCATATTTCATAATCATAGAATGCGGCAATTGCTAACATGATTCGGATAGACTTCAGCTTCGCTACGGGTGAGAAGGTCTCATCGTAGTCAACCCCTTGAACTTGTTAATAACCCTTAGCGACAAGCCGAGCCTTATAGATGGTCACGTTACCATCCGCGCCAGTCTTCTTCTTAAAGATCCATTTATTTTCTATCGCTTGCCGACCATCGGGCAAGTCTGTCAAAGTCCATACTTTGTTTTCATACATAGATCCTATCTCGGATTGCATGGCTTCAAGCCATCTGTTGGAATCTGGGCCCACCATCGCTTCTTCATAGTTTGAAGGTTCACCGTTGTCTAACAACATGATTTCCAAGATAGGGTTGACATACCATTCTGGTGTGGAACGTGTCCTTGTGGACCTAGAAGTTCAGTAGCAACTTGATCCGAAGTACCTTGATCATCATCCTTAACTTCCTCTCTAGTCGGTGCAGGCATCACAGAAACATCTTCCTGAGCTGCGCTACTTTCCGGTTCAAGAGGCAGTACTTCATCAAGTTCTACTTTCCTCCCACTTACTTCTCTCGAGAGAAACTCTTTCTCCAGAAAGGATCCATTCTTGGCAACAAAGATCTTGCCTTCGGATCCGAGGTAGAAGGTATACCCAATGGTTTCCTTAGGGTATCCTATGAAGACACATTTTTCCGACTTGGGTTCGAGCTTTTCAGGTTGAAGTTTCTTGACATAAGCATCACATCCCCAAACTTTTAGAAACGACAACTTAGGTTTCTTCCCAAACCATAATTCGTACGGTGTCGTCTCAACGGATTTAGACGGTGCCCTATTTAAAGTGAATGTGGTTGTCTCTAAAGTGTATCCCCAAAATGATAGCGGCAAATCGGTAAGAGACATCATAGATCGCACCATATCCAATAGAGTGCGATTACGATGTTCGGACACACCATTACGCTGAGGTGTTCTAGGCGGCGTGAGTTGTGAAACAATTCCACATTTCCTTAAGTGCGTACCAAATTCGTGACTCAAATATTCTCCCCCACGATCTGATCATAAGAACTTTATTTTCCTATCATGTTGATTCTCCACCTTACTCTGAAATTCCTTAAACTTTTCAAAGGTCTCACACTTGTGTTTCATTAAGTAGACATACCCATATCTACTTAAGTCATCAGTGAGGGTGAGAACATAACGATAGCCACCGCGAGCCTCAACGCTCATTGGACCGCACACATCAGTATGTATGATTTCCAACAAGTTGGTTGCTCGCTCCATTGTTCCGGAGAACGGAGTCTTGGTCATCTTGCCCATGAGGCATGGTTCGCATGTGTCAAATGATTCATAATCAAGAGACTCCAAAAGTCCATCTGCATGGAGCTTCTTCATGCGTTTGACACTAATGTGACCAAGGCGGCAGTGCCACAAGTATGTGGGACTATCATTATTAACCTTACATCTTTTGGTACTCACACTATGAATATGTGTAACATCACGTTCGAGATTCAATAAGAATAAGCCATTGACCACCGGGGCATGACCATAAAACATATCTCTCAAATAAATAGAACAACCATTATTCTCGGATTTAAATGAGTAGCCATCTCGCATTAAACTAGATCCAAGTACAATGTTCATGCACAAAGCTGGTACTAAATAACAATTATTGAGGTTTAAAACTAATCACGTAGGTAAATGTAGAGGTAGCGTGCCGACAGCGATCACATCGACCTTGGAACCATTCCCGATGCGCATCATCACCTCGTCCTTCGCCAGTCTCCGCTTATTCCACAGCTCCTATTTTGAGTTACAAATATGAGCAACCGCACCGGTATCAAATACCCAGGAGCTACTACGAGTGCTGGTAAGGTATACATCAATAACATGTATCATATATACCTTTGGTATTGCCGGCCTTCTTATCCGCTAAGTACTTGGGGCAGTTCTGCTTCCAGTGACCATTTCCCTTGCAATAAAAGCACTGAGTCTCGGGCTTGGGTCCATTCTTTGGCTTCTTGTTGTAGGGTGGAACCCTAGATGGAGATCTTTCACGAATTGGAGGGGAAATCCCCAAGAACACGAAGAACACAAGAGAGGGGAAACACTCAAATTGACTAGATCCAATCACACATATGCTAGATCCAAGAACACATCAGAGGTCACAATGATCCAAGAACAACAAAGGAAAGATACAAGGTACTAGTTCATCCCAATCCTATGAGGAGAGAGGTCTTGATGATCCTATGATGGGGATCCTTCCCAAGACGGGGGCTTGATATCCACTAGGGATCTTCTCCTAGGAGGTCTTGATCTCCTAGAGGAGTGGGTACAAGGAGCAAAGCTCACATAATCATCTCATATACTTTGCTATCCTCTAAGTGAGGTACTTATAGTCTAGGGACGAAATAGAGGGAGAGGGGGATACAAAGGTCCAAAATGACCATGAAAAGGCACACACTCTTGGGGGGGGGGTCCGGGCACCCGGGGTAAAGGGGTCCGGGCACCCGGACCGGTCAGAGGCGCCGGGCAAAGGAGGACCGGGCACCCGGGGTGCGAGGGGCCGGGCACTCGGACTAGGCCGAGGCCGGCTGGGAGCTGGGTTGGGCATCCGGGGGTGATGGACCAGGCACCCGGTGGCGGGGTTGGGCCGCGCTGGGAGGAGGCCGGGCACCCGGGGGTGGCGACCCGGGCACCCGGGGTGGGCTGCACCAGCGCCCTGGCAGGCAGGGCCGGGCACCCGGGCCCTCCTGGCCGGGCACCCGGGGTGGCCTGGGCCTTGGCCAACCGGCGGCTGGTGGCCGGACAACCGGGGGTGTTGGTGGCCTGGCACCTGGACGGGTCCGAGGCCTCCATAGCTTCGTGCTCTTCTCTCGCTCTTCTCCCTCCTTCTTCTCTTCATGTGCTTGTGTCTCCATCCTAGCTTCTTCATGGGGCTCTTCTTTGTACCTGAGGATGCACATCATTTCTGATTGAGGTAGAACCCAATTCACGAGTGAATCCGAATGAAACTTGAAGAGGAAAGAATTGACCTCATCCTCGATGGTGCATGCACGAGCTCTTGTCCACGGTCCTCTCTGTCCTTGCAGTGGTGGTGTGACGTCCATGGTGATGGTCGAGGGATGCTCCGCATCATCTCTCCCCCTTGGGAGAGATCCATCCACGGATCGTGATCTTCATCACCATGGGAAGAAGACGGCGTCGCCGTGTAGAAGTGGACAACCTCCAAGCACTTGTCATGTGGAAGCTCGAAATGGTCACTCTCCGATGTCGCACCATCTTGTAATTCCTTCAAAAGGAGCAAAGATAACAAGCACTTGGAAAAACAAATGTGGTTGGCATTAAAGCAAAACCAAGCATTCAATAGGTGATTGACCAAAGAAGTGTTGTCATCAAGCATAGCATATGGTGTGACAAGGGAGTGTGGCATGGCATGTAAGCACATAAATTGAGCAAAATCAAGGACATCATGGAAACAAGCATGTAAATGGGAGGTAGCGATGCAAATATGTGTGTCAAGAGAATAAGCATATACCTCAAGATCATAGCAAACATGCATAAATCACTCAACAAATGGTCGATGGTAAGCATAAGAATCATTCACAACACCAAATAAGATGATATGTCTAAACACATGCATCAAGTGCAAGACAATCCAAGCATAATTTGCATAAGGTGTAGTGAAAATCGAGTGGCACTCAACACGATAGCAAGAGGAATTGTTCATCATGTGTGAGGCAATCAAATCAATCATGTAGCAATCAATGGGACATGGCATATGTGAAGTAATGACAATGTTGCAACCAAACATGTGATAGGAGCAAGTAATCCAAGAAGTGGATGCAACATGAGAAAGCATAGAAATCAAGTCGGGCGAACTAGTGGAGCGAAGATGCAACACACTAGAGGAAATCATGGCAATCATGTCATGTGTGCAAGTAGTAGGCATAGGCAATGCACATGACATATCGCAAGCACGAACACAAAGCAAGATCATAGTATCATCATAGGCATAGGTCATAGGTAGAACATGGCAATAACAAGCAATATCTCCACCAAGCTTGCAAATACACATACACATAGTAGAATCAATCATCATGTGTAATGCAAAGCATGAGTCACAAATGCATGGCAAAGGCATAGTAATGAGCATATCATGCAAAGTGAACATGGCAATATGGGCATAAAGTGAGAAGTGGTAAATAACCCATAACCATGTGAGAGCCATGTAGAAGAAATGCGTGAAGTCTTTGCGCGACGAGAGTGGTGGGAAAGACACTCCATGGAATCCCAAGTCATCGTTACTCTCGAGAGCTCGTTTTGTCAACTCATGGGATTGTGAGGTTGACAAGTATTCATGGGTACCTACACAAAGGAGACACAAATCAAAGAAAGTGTCTGCGTGGTGAATGTACACATCATCCATCATGATGTGTATGTGCATGCGAGTGTTAGCACAAGATAAGAACCGCTCAAAGAAATTTGAGGCATGGTAGAGAAATATGTCATCCATCATGCAATGATAGTTATTGTGTTCAACATGATTGGGACGCAAATTATAGCAAGTGTGTGGCACAACAATATCATTTTCATTCATGGAGAGCATATGGTGCACACAATCCAGGGAATTATGCAAAGAATGGGATGTAGCAAAATCTCCTAATGGGTATGAGGAAACTATGGGGGTCTCCTCATGAGCAATAGCGGAAGCATAATATGGAGAATATTGACAACATGGCAAACAATGCATTTCCGAAGCTAGGTGGTCATGGCATGGCATATGAGATAAATGATGCCAAGGGAGCATATCAATATCATCACAAGAAAAACAAATGCCAATAACCATGGGCTTGTCATCTATGCCATATGTGCAAATTGGGTTTATGTTGATGGCTTATGCATAGTCACTACGATGAGATTGCAAATATGACATATTGTTGATCTCATGCATAGCATATGACAACTCAAGCGGATTGGCAAACATGATGTGACCGAGAGAATTATCACAAGAAATCCTATGTAACATGGCATCACAACTAATGGACTCCACATGGCAATCATCAAACTCATCATAAATGGGTAAATCATCACATGTGGAAGTCGAACTAGCATGAAGCATGACAATAGGTGGATCAACATCATGCAAGTAATCAATACCAAGGATTTCCACTAGTGGGACTAGAGCATCACCTTCACCTATGTTACCTTGTTCATTCCACGCAAGTGGGGTAGGTGAGGTGGCAAAGACCAAATGGTGATCATCATCTTCACCTTGATGGAACCATGTGGGGGGTGCATCATATTCCACCATGGCCATCGTTTTGTCCATAGGAAGGACGAAGTCGTCGCGAATCGAGGCGTCATCATATATGGGACCTAGCGACAAAGGAGAAGACACAATAGAGGTAGAGGTTAAGTCGTTAGAAATCATAGTGGTCTCACATGCCCTATCAACTACCTCACTCTCTCTATGTGGTGGTGGCTCACTCACTCCCTCAAGGTAGGTGCACTCAATATCACATATGGTGGAGTCACTCATCTCACTCAAGTGGTGGGGGTTGTGGCTCTCCTCACATGGTAATTGTGGCAACTCATCATGTATGGGGCTAGTGGTGGAGTCACTCTCACTCTCAATATGGTGGCACAAGTCACTCAAGTCATCATACGTCGCCGTGGTCGAAGGGAAAATCCCATGCTCAACCATCTCATTGTTGTTGCCATGGATGAAGGCCGAAGATGGCACTTCATCACTTTCCTCCATGACCGAAGGGAAAGTCCCATGTTCGATCATCTCTTCACCGTCGTCGTGGATGAAGGCCGATGTAGGCGTACTCATCGGAGGTAGGCGAAGATGTCGTACGTCCAAAGGAGAAGATGCCTTGATAACACTTGGCGAAGATGCCGAAGTGGTGGTAGTAGTCGTAGCTCCATCTTGTTGGTGCTCGTCTCGCGGTGTTCTCTTGTGCTCATGAAGGTTTTCTTGACGGTGCCGCGTGGTACTTGCATCTTGTGGCCGCTCCGAAGACTTGTGACTTGAGCGTCTCCGCCTTGAAGATGACGAAGAGGAAGAAGACTTGTAGTTGGCCCACACGCGTCGGATGTCATCCAATTGTGCATTCAACTTGGTGTCAATGTAGTCCCTTGTCCGTGCTTCGCATTGGTGAATGTCGACGGTGAGTCACTCAATGCCTCGCATTGCTCATTGTAGTCCGAAGATGGGCATTTTGGTGATGTAGTTGTTCACGCCATCGTTGTTGTGGAAGACCGGAGATGAAATGCCTTTCCTATCCATCACAAGACTCGAGCAAATGTAAGTGGAAGAAAGGAAAGAACTAGACCAATGTACCTTATCCAATGTTGGAGATGGATCAATGATCACTCAATAATGTAACAAGGAAATAGCACAATTGGTACCGGATCTTGTCAATTCTCACACCTACACAAGTAAGGCTTATGGTGGAGCTCGGTGAGGATAGTGGCACAAAAAACTGATGCAAAATGTTAGCAAGAGTCAATAATGTTGGAAAAGAGTCACAAATTCGCAAGTGAAACAAGTAGACCAATAGCAATATGTGGCACACGGAAACACACACACGATAGATAAATGGGGTCGTGCAACCAAGGAATGAGCACAAAATGTGGAATCCACGGAAAACGCTCGTGTTGCACAACTCAACAGAGACGCTAGCACGATTGCTCAATAGGCGGATACGACACTTGTGCACAACCTATAAGATGCAAAATGTATGAGCTTTCAATCCCAAGTATGCTATGTGTATGATGTTCCCGATGTTCTTCTCAAGGTGATCCAAGATGATCGGATATGACAATCTTATGTGCAATGTGGTATGATTCTATGGCTCTTGCTCACAAGCTCTTTGCTCTCTTTTTGCTTAAAAGCTTATTTTTTTGATATGGCCACTTATGCAAAATGCACAAACCAAGATAGCAATTGTGTATATGCGGGAACAATCTTGTGACACAAGGGATGATATGATGATACCAAGATGATACCAATATGATATGGTATGTGTTGGGGATATAACTACTGAGTGTAAACCGCCTAGGAGGGGCCGGTTCACCCTCAACTATATTGAAGCCCATGAAGACTCAGAAGATGGCGCTTTACTATGAAGCTTAGAGGCCCGGAGCCCAAAGGAGGATTAGGGCCCATAGTGGTAAACCGCTATAGTCATATAGCTTGTATTGTAGGATAAGGAAAGGAGAGACCGAGCCTAAGACTTATATGATTCGGCCTCGGGACTCTATAAACCGGCTGGGCGTCAACCCGTGTATATAAGGGTACGACCCGACGGCGGTTCAAGGACAAGAAAACAACAACTCGATAGCTAGGCATAGCTTGTCTATCTCCCTGGTTAGCGAGACCCCAATAATCCCATCACAACTAGACATAGGCCTTTACCTTCATTGAAGGGGCCGAACTAGTATAAAAGCCCTCGTGTCCTTTGTCCGGTTTAACCCCTTTAAGCTAACCCGTAGCGATAGCTCCACGACTAAGTCCTTCTATGAGGACATCTGACGTGATATTTCCACGACAGTTGGCGCCCACCGTGGGGCTATCGCACGATGGTTTCGAGTTCTTGAAGGGCAGCTTTGAAGGACTCAAAGGATACATTGTGGGCCGGATGACCAAGATTTGTCGCGGCAAGCTCTACATCAATGATGCAAGCTGGGGCCCCGAGGCCGGCTCAATCAAGTACAGGTACCGGGTCCCCTTCGGCGGAATTCACGTCTTCATCGGCAAGATCGGTGAACCGGGCCCTGAGCCGAACATCTGCACCGACCTCGTCGAAACGGCTCAGCGTGCAAGTCCCGCCCGGATTCAGCCTGCCATGAAGCGTGCGTTCGTGGGATGTGTCCACAGGATCGGATCTGAATCGGTGTCCGAGGGTGAGACGGTTGCTTATTCCAACGGCGAATCATCTACTGGTGAAACCGAATCCCTGTACCAAGTCCAGGATGGCGTGTTTGAAGGGTATTCCGATGGCACCAGTATTCCGAAATTTCTTGAACCGCCGAACCATGTTGGAATCTTCATGGCCGGAACACAGCCAATCTTGCAAAACTCTATGGCGGTGGCATCTGGACCGGTAGCAGGGGCAGGAGGCTCCGCGCGCCGGCCAGCTCAAGTTCTCTCCGGTTTGATGGATGCCTAGGCGACCTTGTTGACCATGGTAGTTACACCGGCGACGCAGGATCAGCACAATGTGGACATTGCAAGGCTGAAGGATCAGATCACACAAGACCAGGAAGATTTGGCGGTGGAAGAGATCCGGATGACTGAGGAACGGGCCGCTTTAGATGCCCAGGCATAGAGGATTCAAGCCGAGAATTATCGACTTTTGATGGATCAGAACGCTTCAAATCAAGTATTCAGGAGGAGGCATCAATCTCGCTTGCCGGTGGATTACAATGCGATGAATCTCTTTGAAATGCTAGCAGCAGGAACTAGCAACCCAGCAGTAGTAAACCGGAATACTGAGCCAAGAACCAGAGCACCGGAACAGCCTCAGGTGATAGGTCCACCTCGGCGCACGGATAACCCGCCGCGGTACACCACACCCCCGCCGGGTCACTTCTCTACCCCTTTGGATAATATGATAGCAGCCGCGTCCCGGTTGGCAGCTATTCCGATAGAGGGTGAATCGCCGGCGGCGGTCGAGACACGGAGGGCCAGGTATCTTCTTCAAATAGCTCTGACACAACAGCAAGCTTATTCATATAGTCGAGACAGGGTTCACTCCACTCCATGTCCAAGCAAAAGCTATAGCAGGCATATAGATGAACCGGAAGTGTCCAGCAGTGCGCGGCGCCGCATTGTCCCTCAAGGGCCTAATCCGGTGCGTGGTGATGTGAACACTCAGGACGTGGTGGATAATGGAAAAGCACGAAGGGAGGCTGCTTTAGGAGCACAACATATGGATTGTTATCAACCCGCCCCGGTTCAGCCAGCAGCGTCAGTAGATCGGGGCACCGGGCTTGCTTTCAGTTTTTGGGGAGTGCCGTGTCTTATTCCGGCTCTGCGTAATGTGCGCCTGCCTAAGGACTTCAAGGGCCCACGTAAAGTACCAAATTACACCGCTGATCAGCCACCCGAGGCGTGGGTGGAAAGTTATGAGATGGCTATGGAGATGCTGGACGTGGACGAAGTGGCTTGTGCAAAGTACTTCACGATGATGTTGGAGGGAACAACCCGTACATGGTTGAAGAATCTACCAGCTAACTCCGTCGAGTCATGGGACCAGTTGAACGCCCGATTTATAGCCAATTTTAAGGACACATGTAAACAACCTATGTCCTTGTGGATCTTGATGCTTGTGTTCAAGGGGAGAACGAGTGAACAACTCATTGGGTGCGTCGGGTTTCAGAAGTTTTGCATTCTTTAGACCGGATTAACGCTGGCCAAGCAATCATCACGCTGGAACGTAATTGCCGGTTTAAGTCACTGAAGATGAAGTTGGGACGGCTCAAGCGCCACTGCAATGACATGGGCACCCTTATGGCCGCCTTGGTCAAGTATGCCGATTCTGATAATACCAAGGATCCCGATTCTGATGAGGAGAAACCGGAGAAGGGAAAGAAGAACGGCGGTGCAAAGGGACAACAGCACAACCAAGGAGGCCATGGGAATAACGGTAAGCGTAAAGCAGATTCAGACTTTGTAGCTAACACTAATGTGCAGCGTCGTAAGGGTAAACCGCCCCAGCGCGACGGCGGAATGAATCTAGAGCGTTTGTTGAATCAGCCCTGCCCGAAGCATGGGACCAAGGAGGTTCCTGCAACGCATCTCTGGAAAGATTGTCACATTATGAAGGAGTTCAAAAACTCTGATCTTTTCCGGTATGATCAGGGTCCATCGGGTGGTTCAGGTCCAGGTTTTCATTGTGGCGGCGGTTCAAACTCTGGATTTCAGAATAATCAGGGCAACCAGAACAACCAAGGTGGTAATAACCAGCAGAATAATCAAGGAAATCAGCAACAGTCGGGTTACCAGAGTCACCCAAAGCAGTTGAATGGTGGGCAGTATCATGTGTTCACCACTAGTTTGTGTAAGCGTGACCAGAAGCTTCACAAGAGGGCTGTTAGTGCTGTTGAACCGGCGGTACCACTTTACCTGCGGTGGTCCGAGCAACCTATTGTGTGGAGCAGAGAGGATCATCCGCCCCGGGTTGACAATCCGGGTCACCTGGCTTTGGTGGTTGTACCTCAGGTGGGAGGTTATAAGTTCACCAAGGTACACATGGATGCAGGAAGCAGTATCAACATTCTGTATTATGAGACCTTCCGTCGCATGGGGTTGACAGAAAAGAGTCTTAAACTGTCCAACACTGTTTTCCATGGTGTGGTAACAGGTAAATCGGCATATCCTGTTGGTAAGATCGCTTTGGAAGTTGTGTTTGGTGATGAACATGACTCCCGGTCTGAGACATTGACCTTTGAAGTGGTGAGGATCCAGAGCCCGTACCACGCACTGTTTGGGCGACCAACTTATGCAAAGTTCATGGCGAGGCCTTGTTATATTTACTTGCAGGTCAAGATGCCGGGTCATAAAGGGACCATTACGCTTCACGGAAGTCGTAAAATCGCTTTGGATTGCGAGGAAGGTGATGCATCCTATGCTGAGTCGATTTGTGCTACAGAGGAGTTGAAGTTCTATAAAGATAATGTTGATCCAACAGATATGACCCCTCCGAAGAAGCCCACAACTGAGCATGACCCGAAGCTGATGTTCAAATCGGCTGATGAGACTAAACTTGTTGACTTTGTTCCCGGCGATTTGTCCAAGCAGTTTAGCATCAACACAAATCTGGATCTGAAATAGGAAAGCACGCTCATCGAGTTCATCCGTGAGAATCGGGACATTTTTGCATGAAAGCCTTCTGACATGCCAGGTGTACCGAGGGAACTCGCTGAGCACACTCTTAATATTGATCCCAAGTTTAAACCGGTCAAGCAGTTTCTTCCTTGTTTTAACGAGGAGAGGCGCAAGGCAATTGGTGAAGAGGTAGCCCTGCTGTTGGCAGCTGGGTTTATCGTTGAAGTATTTCACCCTGAGTGGTTGGCTAATCCGGTGCTTGTTCTTAAGAAAAACGGCACTTGGCGCATGTGTGTGGATTACACAAATTTGAACAAGGCTTGTCCGGCCGATCCTTTCGCTCTCCCGCGTATTGATCAGATCATTGATGCGACGGCGGGTTGCGAGCGTTTGAGTTTCTTGGATGCTTATTCAGGCTATCATCAGATCAAAATGGCAGTTAAGGACCAGGAGAAGACCGCCTTCATCACTCCCTTTGGAGCCTTCTGCTATGTTTCTATGCCCTTTGGGCTCAAGAGTGCCCAGGCAACTTATCAGCGCTATGTGCAGAATTGTCTTCACACTCAAATTTGGCGGAATGTTCATGCCTATGTTGATGACATTGTGGTAAAGTCCAGGAAAAAGGAGACATTGATAAGTGATCTCAAGGATACCTTTGATAATTTGCGTGTTTATAAGATGATGCTCAATCCGGACAAGTGTGTTTTTGGTGTTCCGGCAGGCAAGCTTCTAGGTTTTCTGGTGTCCAACAGAGGCATTGAGGCTAATCCGGAGAAGATCAAAGCGATTACATCCTTGGCTAAACCGGCGTGCATCAATGATGTTTAGTGTCTAGCGGGTCGAATTGCAGCCCTAAGCCGGTTTATCAGCCGGTTGGGAGAGAAGGCAATCCCTCTATATCAGATGTTGAAGAAAACAGACACCTTTGTCTGGAGTGATGCGGCTAATGCGACGTTTGAAGATTTGAAGCGGTAGTTGGCTGAACCGCCAGTCCTTGCTGCTCCGGTTGACAAGGAGCCCTTGTTGTTGTATGTGGCTGCTAATGCCCGTGCTGTTAGTGTGGCAATTGTGGTGGAGCGTAAGGAGGCTGGTAAGGAGTATCTGGTTCAACGGCCGGTTTACTATATCAGTGAGGTGCTTATCGAGTCGAAGCAGCGATATCCGCATTGGCAGAAGCTGGTATATGGGGTTTTTATGGCAAGTCGGAAGCTCAAACAATATTTCCAAGGCCATCCCATTATAGTGGTCAGTTCAGCTCCTTTGGGTGATATAATTCAGAATAGGGAAGCAACTGGTCGGGTTGCGAAATGGGCAATTGAACTTAGTCCACATGGTTTGAAGTATGTGCCTCGAACAGCCATAAAATCTCAGGCACTTGTGGACTTAATCAATGATTGGACTGAGTTACAAGCACCAGAGGACAAACCGGATAATACATATTGGACTATTCATTTTGATGGATCCAGGCAATTGGAGGGCCCGGGGGCTGGAGTTGTCCTTACTTCCCCTCGAGGCGATAAAATTCGTTATGTCCTCCATTTAATGTTCCCCTGTACTAACAATGCAGCTGAGTACGAGGCTCTGCTCCATGGGCTCTGAGTGGCCAAGGAGATGAATTTAAGCCGGGTACGATGCTTTGGAGACTCTGATCTGGTGGCTCAGTAAGTTTCTAGCACTTGGGATTCTAAGGATCGACTCATGGTGGCTTACAGATGTGAGGTGGATATTGTGGCGGGTCACTTCAAAGGGTATCAGGTTGAGCATATTGATCGGCGCAAAAATGAAGCAGCAGATGCTTTAAGACGGCTTGGATCTCAGTGTAAACCGGTACCTCCCAATACCTTTTTAGATATCTTGCATAACCCGTCTTTTAAGTTGCCTACAAAGGAGGATTTGGTTGTTCCTTATCCGGAGGCTCAATTGGTGGCCGCTTTACACGTTGTGCCGGATTCGACGGTTCCATATCTGGCGTATATGAACCGGGGCATGTTACACGATGATGAAGTCCTGGCCCAGCAGATAGTCCGGCGATCCAAGTCCATGGTTATTCACAATGGCGAGTTACACCGCTGTAGCGTTTCAGGCATATTTCAGCGTTGTGTTTCTCCGGAAGAATGCCAAGAGATCCTACGGGAAATTCATGAAGGGGATTGTGGTCATCATGCCGGTTCAAAGTCCCTGGTTGCAAAAGCTTTTTGTCATGGGTTCTACTGGTTGACAGCTCATGCTGATGCTGAGGATCTGGTAAAGCGATGTGATGCTTGTCAAAAGTTTTCACGCAGAGCTCATGTTCCAGCTCAAGAATTAAGGATGATTCCCATCACTTGGCCGTTTGCCACTTGGGGGCTTGACATGGTGGGACCCTTTAAGAGCTCCAAGGATAAGAAGACCCACCTGCTGGTGGCGGTTGACAAGTTCACCAAGTGGGTTGAAGCGAAGCCTGCCAGCAAGTGTGATGCAGCTACGACGGTTCAATTTCTCAAAAAGATTATCTTCTGCTTTGGCTTTCCACACAGCATCATCACGGATAATGGCACAAACCTTTCTAAAGGTGAGATGGAAGATTTCTGTCAGAGAGAGGACATGCGGCTTGACTTAGCATCCGTGGCGCACCCCCAGACCAATGGTCAAGCGGAGAGAGCTAATCTAGAAATCTTGAAGGGTATTAAACCCCGGCTTATGGTTCCTTTAAAGTGGACACCGGGTTGTTGGGTGGAAGAATTTCCTTCTGTGTTATGGAGCATCAACACCACCCCCAACAGATCGATGGGTTACATACCTTTCTTCATGGTGTACGGGGCAGAGGCGGTCCTCCCAAGTGATATTCGTCATGATTCGCCCCGGGTTGCTAATTATGTTGAAGCAGACAATGAGAAAGCACCCAAGAGGTGTTGGACCTGTTAGATGAAAAACGGGATATGGCTTTAGCCTGTTCGGCGGTTTATCAGCAAGACCTGCGGCGTTATCACAGCCGCCGGGTTAGGACAAGAACCTCTCAAGAAGGCGACTTGGTGCTCCGGCTCATCCAGGATCAGACCAACATGCACAAGTTATCCCCACCTTGGGAAGGTCCCTTTGTGGTCAGCAAAAATCTGCACAACGGATCATACTACCTCATTGACGTTCGAGACAACTCACGCACCTCTAAGGAGGAGACCCGGCGGCCGTGGAACATAGCCCTCCTACGACCTTACTACACTTGAGCCATAGGCTTTTCTTATGTACATATTTCGACAATGTATATATTATGATCAATAAAATAAACCAGCATCCTTGCTATAAGCAGGGCCTATGCTATTTTTTCTCAAATATCCTTTGAGTTACATAGGGGCTTCAGCTGACAAAGCGGAGTACTGTCTGTTAAACCGGCTATCATGCCACAATACAACTTGGGAGCTTCAAACCCAAGGGGACAAAGAGAGTCTGGATGCTATGCACAGCTCAAACATAGGCACCCAATGAGCACAGCTCATCACGTTACTTGGGGGCTCTTTGTGTAAAGTAACAAATAGTTTGAAAGGACCCTTGTAGCTGGGTATCAACCCACGGCTTGGAAGCCCGGTATATTTACCTAAAACCCCGGGTTAACCTGCCTTCATCAAGTAAGCCACTCCTATCCAGGTAATCATGGCATGACCCTCTGAACGTTTGACAGTTACTCTCATTGAGACCCTGAACTTGTCAAAGTTAAAACGGTGATTGGTTAGTTGGAGGCCCATCTTAAAAGGCTTTGTCAAATGGTTTAACTCAGCGGCCTAGCAGCCCATGAAAAGCCTCGAATTTGGGCCTGGCAGCCCTCGAAAGCCTCGACTACACATTTTTTTTGCGTTTGTCACTATTTTCTTTTGACAAATTCTATGTTAAACCGGTATCTTTGATCTGGTATGGCTTTTCAGTCATCTTATTAGCCCGATGTTTCTTAAACTGGCTTGGTTTTCAACTACAAGCTCACAGACCTTATTATCAAACCAGAGTTTGTTAACCCGGCCTGGCTTTGACTACTTGTCACCAGTTTTGGTCATCTGGTGTTCATTGTAACCCGGCATGACTTATTATACGCCATCAGTACATGGTGGAGTTATACAAAATTCGAGATTTGGGTCTTCACCCTTATTATAATCAAAGTTAGTAAACCAACTAAAGTGATATCACATCACACGTATGAGTTATTTCATATTTCTTAAGGTTTGATTATCAATCAGGCTTTATCTTGGGTATTATGACCCGTCCAGCGGTAAACCGCCAGGACAAACTTTCTATATGCAGGCTTCAGAGTCGCATTATCAAAGCATAAACAAACATTGCATGTATTATGGCGGTTCAACATAGGTCGTGCATCAGCACAACAAATCAAAGAGTTTTAACTAGCCTATTACAAGGCACTTTGAGGCCCAAAAAGCTGATTGTTCTTGCACAACAAAAGTTTCACAGAAACACAAATGCCGGATTAAGACTCATTGCCAGGACGACGTGAAGTGGAAGGATCTTCAGGCGCCGATTCAACCTCCTCCTCTCCACCCAGAGGCTAGAAGTCAAGGGTGGTCCAGTCAATCCGGGTTACAGCCTGAAAGACAGCTTCTTCACTTATCAGATCGGACGGGTCAACATCAGGGGCATAAGTGTGCTTACGGATTGGCGGGATAAGGTTTTGCGCTTCTGTCACAGTTGTATCGACCCGCTGATTCCTCTCATCATAAAAAGACCGATGAACCGTCAGGTTAGCCTCTGCAGCAAATTGACTGGACAACGGGCGCATCTCCTTTGTTAGAGCTTTGAGTGTGTCATTGTCAAATGCTGATCCGTTTGCCTGTTCATCTGGAAACCCCTTGGCGATGTCAACCGGATCTAAGTCAGATATCCATGCTTTGGCCCGAGTCAGTGCCAGTAAAGCGCTAGCCCTGGCAGCGGATCGCTTCACCTCTTCTATCTGAGCCGGTGTCATGGATAATCTTGTTAATGTATCCTTGATCAATGTTGGCGCCGGTCTGTTGTATGAAGATGCAGAAATGACTTGCTGAGCACCGGTATGCAGTTGCTCAATCAACATATAGGCTGCTTTTAGCTTCATCTGCATGTTTGTCCCAAGATGAGTAATGCGATTGCCTGCGGCGGTTTACGAAAGTTCAAGTTAAACCGGCGGAGTTGATAGTACTACAAAGCAGGTGTTATAAGGTACTTACCAAACACGGCCGCCTTCATGGAATCCACTTGATGCTTCAGACCCATCAGTTCTTCTTCTACCGGTTTAAGGGTTGCTTTAGCATCTTTTGCCCGCTTCAATAAAACAGCCTTTTCAGTCTCCCAGTTGGTGCGTTCAGTTTTGAAGCCCTCTTTAAGTTGTTCCATGGCTGCCAAGGCACCCTTGAGCTTTTCTTTGGCTTTAGAGGTTTCTTCTTGTTGTACCTTAAGGATTTCTTGAAGATCAGCGGTTTGGGACTCTTTGGTCTTCATGTCAGCCTGCAAAGTCAGATGATATAACAGTTACAGATCTCTTAAAGTCCCAAGCACATAATCAATTAAACACTTGGCACTTGGGGGCTAATGCGGATTGCTTTTTAAAGTGAATATTTTTCAAAGTCCCAAGGCTCAATCCAGGTATTAAGCTTGGCACTTGGGGGCTAATGCACATTTGATCAGTCATAAGGAAAGGCAATGAAAGAAGGGTCTTTTACATCTGCGTCCTTAACTCAAACCCACTACTCACATTTGCCCCTAATTCAAAAGCCTGCTAAAAAATGCCCCTCCGCCGTTAGGTGTCCTTATAGAAATGCCCTTCCGTGCCGTTTCTGTTAGGTCAAAGGCCTTTGACCATCTACGAGACGTTTCTTGGACATTTTGCCCCTGCCTCCATGTGTCTCTTACATGTGGGAAACACTTAGGAAAAAGTAAAAATAAAAACACTTTCTCTCACCCCTCTCTCTCTCACTTACATATGGGCCCAACTAATAAAATGAAAAATAAAACTTGATATGGGTCAGCCATTGTTCTATTATTTCTGAAACGTTATTTACTGATTTATTTGAGGGCTGGACCCACTAGTCAGCTTTTGTGAAATGAGTGTAATTAGAACTAATAATAGTTTAGGATAATCTGGGATTAGGCTAACTAAAAACACGCCGGCGGCCGCGCACGAAGACATGACGCTGATGTACGGGAGGCCGCCGGAGCAGTGGATTGGCTTCAAGATCGGGCTTGTGAGGGTGCAGGAGAGAAGCTTCAGTGGCCTAAGGTGGCCAGCGAATGTGGGGTGCCGGGGAGGATGGGAAGTTGCGAGCTTGAGCGGTGGCGACGGGAGGTGCTCTCCGGCAAAGCTGCTAGGGGAAAGAGTATAATCGGGAGCAGGCGGAGGATGTTCAGGAGGAGATTTCGAAACTCAAGAATCCAAGTTAGGCTGGAATGCTCACTGGTGGAGGAGATCGAGCGGCAGCGGCGTGACACCGGAGCTGGGGAAGACGAGGAAGGATCCATCATTATTGGGCGGTTCAATCCAATTAATTGCACCGGGCGTGGTGAGCTGGTGACCGAGCGTGGTGAGCTGGTGGAGGAGCGCGGCGAGCCATCTCCAGTGGCGGTACGAGGACCGATCCGCCGGCCGTCAGATGTAGTTCGCCGGAGACGAGGGAGAGGGCAGCATAGTGCGGCGAGCTGCCGACCAGGCGCGGTGAGCTGGTGGAAGAGCATGGCGAGCCAGCTCCAGTGGCGGTGCGAGGACCGGTCCGCCGACTGTCGGATGTAGTTCGCCGAAGATGAGAGAGACCGCGAAGTCGGGAGACAGAGCGATAGCTTTTTTCTTTTGTTTATTTTTTGCTAGGCCCCACATGTAAGTTAGAGAGAGATGTGGGAGAGAGGTTTTTGTTTTTCCTTTTCTGGGCCCATATGTAAGTGAGAGAGGGGGGGGGGTGAGAGAATGTGCTTTTATTTTTATTTTTTCCTAAGTGGGTCCCACATGTAAGTGACACATGGAGGCAGGGGCAAAATGTCCAAGAAACGTCTCGTATACGGTCAAAGACCTTTGACCTAACGGAAACGGCACGGAAGGGCATTTCTATAAGGTCACCTAACAGCGGAGTGGCATTTTTGAGCAGACTTTGAAATTAGGGGCAAATTTGAGTAGGTGGTTCGAGTTAGGGACAGAAATGCAAATGGCCTATGAAAGAAGGACACGACAGTCCCGGTTTGTCTTCAAAAAGACAAACCATACCTTGGGGGCTACTACTTTGGAGTCCTTTATATCAAAGTCCCGGTTTATCTTCAGGAGATAAACCGGCCCTTGGGGGCTATAGTGGAGAAGATATACAGAATATAATAAATTTCAAAGTATTCATACCTCGTAACGCTCCTTCATCAGGTTCACCAAACCGGCTTCAAGGTCACGGCTAGTGTACAGGCGGTTTAAATAACCGGAATGAAGTTCTTTAGCGCTAAGGTTGATGAAGTTGGATAAATCCGTCTTCCCCTTCCCCTTGCCCATAGCAGCGAATTCTTCCTTGACGGTATGTTTGGCCAAGATAACCGGATTACCAGGACTGGTGTGAGCCGTGCCAGTAATTACAACATCATCATCATCATTTCTTGGTACACTTGGCGGATTGCTGGCACCCTTGGCTGGACTTGGCGGATTAGCAGCCGGGCTTGGTGGATCAGCAACCGGACATGGTGGAGGGGTAGTATGAGGGCTCGACGGATCAACATGAGTTGCCGGGTCAGCCTCCGGCGGATTAGCTTCAGCGTTCGCGCCTTGTGGGATGGAATCATCCATGACATCGGTATTTCTACCGATATCCTAAGCAGCCCTCTCCGGTTCAACCTCACCAAGGGGGGTATTAGTTTTACCCTTCTTGCTAAGGCGGGCTTTGGCACTGTGGCATCACAACAAAGATTAGCACGGTAAACCGAACTATGAAGGAAAAACATGAAGAATAGTACACTTACCCAGTGACGGTTTTAAGAGGAGGTAGCTGAGTGGTTGATGAACCGCCAGAGGAATTGGAAGACGCCTGGTAATTTGGATCAGACGGATTAAGTGGGTCTCTGAAGAAACCCTTCAAAGGATAAAGTTTTTCGGGAGAACAAGTAACCTCTGGGCGACGTTTCCGGTTTGGCGTATCTGGTAAACTGGAAGAGGTGATCTGCTGGCCACTGTGCCGGGTTGTGCAACGTTCTTCAGCTTGTTGTGTCTTCAAAGAAAATTTTGGATCCAGATAAGCAAGAGGGTGAAAATCTTTGAACCGACACAAGATCTAAATCAGAGGAAAGAGAGATTACCTCAACATGATCTGCACGACTGGCTGCCGCATCATCCTGGGAATAGTCATTGTCAATAAGGTGTATGAAAAAGGAACCAAGTGAATCAAGTTCTACCTCTGGGTCTGATTCGTCAATATCTTCTGGCGGATCAGAAGATTCGGTGGTTTTCTTCTTGCCCACTTTCTTGGTGACCTTGCTTTTTGCCCGAGGAGCTCTAGCCGGTTTAGTCCATTTCTAGAAAGAGCTGTTGGCCTGCAAAAATTAAAGGAAAGGAGTATTAGCACATTGTTAAAGCACAGGCGAATCAGTGAGCATTAAGTTAAACTTACCGCTGGCGGTTTGTTGGTGGCGCAAAAGGGTGGCAATCCGGTCTGGCTGCAGGCGGCGATCGGTTCGTCAAGCATCTTTTTCACAGATTCAGTAACTTCAAGGTCTGACATTATAATTTCGTGATATCGTTGAGGATCTTTAATGTCTCCGGTGTATTCATGCATTAAACCGGGGCGGCGGCTTAAAGGCAGAATGCCCCAAGAAACCCAGCAGCGGACGAGGTCAATTCCAGTCAAACTGTGTGCCATTAAAGCCCAGAGCTTGGCGAGTTGAGGTGCATAAACCTTCCGTTCTTGAGCAGTTAAGCGTGGAGGTAACGGGTGGAGGTTGCTAAGCCGGTGAGGGCGGTAACCCGGCAAGGGATTTTCTCCATCAGGGGCAGTATTCCGGGAATAAAACCAAGTTTGGTTCCAATCTTTAGGATGGCTATGGTGTTTTGCATGGGGAAAGTCAACTTCTTTTCTCTTATGGATTGATACCCCACCAAGTTCCGTGTTGGGACCATGAGAGAACTCTGTACGGCGGTTTAAATGGAAAAAATCCCGGAACAACTCCATAGATGGTTCTTCTTGAAGGTACACTTCACAGAATACTTGAAAGTTGCATATATTGGACACGAAATTCGGTCCAATATCTTGTGGATGGAGTTGAAAGCTCGCAAGGACATCCTGGAAGAATTTTGATCCGGGCGGGCTGAATCCCCGGTCTAAGTGTTGCATAAACACAATCACCTCTCCATCTTGAGGTTCAGGAGGGCACTCAGAGTCCGGAACTCGCCACTGAAGGATCCTTTTCGAGGCTAAAGCGCCAGTGGTGACATATCCGTTGATTTGTGTCTCGGTGATCTTGGACGGAACCCAATTGCATGCAGAGAATTGTTTTGTCATCGTGGAAAGGCAAACTGTGAAAGAAAAAGTGAAAGCCGGTTTACCATTGATGGTTTAAGTATATTACTCAGTGTTAAACCGGAAAATTGCTATTCAAGTCAAATTGGCGGTTTAAGTGAGGACTAATGGTGTATGGTGGATTGACTATTAAAGGTTAAACCGCCCTTAGGCAGAAGGGCCAGAGCTGAAAATCTACTAAGTGTTACAAAAACAGGTTTCACAATATGGCAGTACAATTTTAGATCTACTGTGGATAACTAAAGAAAATGTTCCTGAGTCCTACAATGGCGCTAAAGAGGAACAAAGACGAACTAGACGAAGTCTATTCAGAAGCAGTAAGATGCTACGATACGGTGAACTAACAACATGGATCTAGCCGCAGTTCAAAACTATCAGGCGCACATATGTATACTTAGTAGGAAGACTAGAAGGAGGAACATAGAAGAACTGATGAACGGCGATGAACATGGATGAACTTGAAACCCTAATGGAGATCTAGGATTACAGGGAAGAGAACTTACCAGGGCCGCTCAGCGGCGGAGGAGCGCGGCAGGGTCTCTGGAACAAATAGGGTGATGCAGCGGCCTTGGTCGGTGCAGATTCGAAGATCGACGGCGGCGGTGGCGCTGGGGTTCTTCAGGTCGCGAGGAAGAAGATGAGAATAAAGGGGCGAAAATGAAAGTGCCCGTCGGGCTTATTTATAACAGGGCAGGGGGATAAGTGACAAGCGCGAGAATCGAGGAGTCCAAAGCGGCAAGTGGTGCAGCTGTCGCCTCGATTTCCGGGATGACATTAAATGAAGGGAATCTTTTTATTCGTTTTTTACAGAAATGACGTCATGATGGTCCATTGCTATATCCAGAGGATGACGTCACGGCGGTTTAACAAAGTTTATAAAAGAAGACATCATGACGGTTTATGAGAAATGAAGGAAGGAGTTCACAAGATTTTTCTAAGTACTGAAGATTGACATGAACAGATTCAAATCAATATGGGGCCTAATGTTGGGGATATAACTACTAAGTGTAAACCGCCCAGGAGGGGCTGGTTCACCCTCAACTATATTGAAGCCCACGAAGACTCAGAAGATGGTGCTTTACTATGAAGCTTAGAGGCCCGGAGCCCAAAGGCGGATTAGGGCCCATAGTGGTAAACCGCCATAGTCATATAGCTTGTATTGTAGGATAAGGAAAGGAGAGACCGAGCCGAAGACTTATATGAGTCGGCCTCGGGACTCTATAAACCGGCTAGGTGTCAACCCGTGTATATAAGGGGACGACCCGGCGGCGGTTCAAGAACAAGAAGACAACAATCCGATAGCCAGGCATAGCTTGTTTAGCTCCCTGGTTAGCGAGACCCCAATAATCCCATCACAACTAGACGTAGGCCTTTACCTTCATCGAAGGGGCCGAACTAGTATAAAAACCCTCGTATCCTTTGTCTGGTTTAACCCCTTTAAGCTAACCCATAGCGATGACTCCACGACTAAGTCCTTCTATGAGGACATGTGATGTGATATTTCCACAACAGTATGTATGCAATGGAAGGTATGGATCACTAATGTGCACAAGTAACGTTGCCGGCAATACTCAAATTGCTAGTCTCGCTAGGCAAGGGACACAAAATGGGCTAAGGGGTTAACAATGTAATGGCAAGAATGTACAATGAAGGGATACCATGATACCAAGGTGATAAGGAGGTTACCTCTCTTGCTTACGGTTAGGTTGTCAAAATGGTGAAGTGGTCGATGTCGATGACGACCTCGTGGCTATGATGAGTGGCGGTGTTCTTGATGTAGATACCAAGATGATGTATACCCATCCCTAAGTAGTCGAAACACCTTAGGAAACGGTAAAAAACCGCGAACTCAAAATCTCAAGGAAAATGTCAAATGGTGGTAGAAGAATGCGTAGGTGGTTCTGGAGTTAGCAATGCGGAAGTGGTTGTGGTGGTTGATGATGAAGAAACCGTCCCTAAGTAGCTGAAACACCTTAGGAGACTCAAGTCACCACTCAAGCAACCACAAATGCTATATGGAACTAAATGGGTTAGGTTGTGGAAAGTTATGGTGGTTTTGCGGATGATATGGTGGATGGACGAGGCAAAGATGCCAGAATGCCAAAATATTTATGGAGTCAAATGATGGTAAAACCAAGATGAGCAGCTCAGGCACGTCGCTAGATTTACAACGAGCCAAAGAACACCCAAATCGGAGTTCGGGAGTGAAAGTTATGAGTGAAAACGTAAAGTGCACGCGACTGATTCTGGGGGATGCGGGTGCCCGGGGGGGGGGGGGGGGGTGCGGGCACCCGGGGTGGTCCGAGGCAAACAACCAGGGGGTGCGTGTGCCCGGGGTTTGGGGTGCGGGCACCCGAGGTGGTCAGCGGGGGTGGGCGGGGGGTGTCCGATTGCCCGGGTTTGAGGTCCGGGTGCCCGGGGGTGTTGGATTTCGGCGGAAATTCGTGGGAAAGTGGAAGAAATTGGTGGATTTCGTGGAGGGAAAGGTGGAGATGGATGGGGGAAGGCTAGATCCACTTGAAACCAAGCAAATCCATGGATCAAATCCAACAAAATCTCGTCAAACCAACAAATCACAAAAAAAATTGGGGCTATTTTTGGTGGGGAATTTTCGAAATTGGGGAAGAACACACAAAATTAGGCTAGAAAACAAGAAGGGGGGCTCCAATTTCGTGAGAAACCATGGCTCATGATACCAAGATGTTGTAGGGTGGAACCCTATATGTAGATCTTTCACGAATTGGAGGGGAAATCCCCAAGAACACGAAGAACACGAAGAACAAGAGAGGGGAAACACTCAAATTGACTAGATCCAATCACACATATGCTAGATCCAAGAACACACAAGAGGTCACAGTGATCCAAGAACAACAAAGGAAAGATACAATGTACTAGTTCATACCAATCCTATGAGGAGAGAGGTCTTGATGATCCTATGATGGGGATCCTTCCCAAGATGGGGGCTTGATATCCACTAGGGATCTTCTCATAGGAGGTCTTGATCTCCTAGCGGAGTGGGTACAAGGAGCAAAGCTCACATAATCATATCATATACTTTGCTATCCTCTAAATGAGCTAGGTGGGAGGTACTTATAGTCTAGGGACGAAATAGAGGGAGAGGGGGATACAAAGGTCCAAAATGACCCTGAAAACGCACACACTCTCGGAGGGGTCCGGGCACCCGGACCGGTCAGAGGCATCGGGCGGAGGAGGACTGGTCACCCGGGGCACGATGGGCCGGGCACATGGACTAGGCCGAGGTCGGCTGGGAGCTGGGCCGGGCATCCGGGGGTGATGGCCCGGGCACCCGGTGGCGGGGCTGGGCCGCGCTGGGAGGAGGCCGGGCACCCGGGGTGGGCTGCACCAGCGCCCTGGCGGGCAGGGCCGGGCACCTGGGCCCTCCTGGTCGGGCACCTAGGGTGGCCTGGGCCTTGGCAACCGGCGGCTGGTGGCCGGGCACCCGGGGTGTTGGTGGCCGGGCACCCGGATGGGCTCGAGGCCTCCGTAGCTTCGCGCTCTTCTCTCGCTCTTCTCCCTCCTTCTCTTCATGTGCTTGTGTCTCCATCCTAGCTTCTTCATGGGGCTCTTCTTTGTACCTGAGGATGCACATCATTTCCGATTGAGGTAGAACCCAATTCATGAGTGAATCCGAATGAAATTCGAAGAGGAAAGAATTGACCTCATCCTCGATGGCGCATGCGTGAGCTCTTGTCCATGGTCCTCTCCGTCCTTGCAGTGGTGGTGTGACATCCATGGTGATGGTCAAGGGATGCTCCGCATCACTTCTTCCTGGCAACTGATTTACCGGGCGCGGCAACTCCCTTGCCATCCTTCTTGAAGTTCTTCTTACCCTTGCCCTTCTTGAAACTAGTGGTCTTATTTACCATCAACACTTGATGTTCCTTTTTGATCTCCACCTCCGCTGATTTCGGCATTGAATATAACTCAGGAATAGACTTCTCCATCCCTTGCATATTGTTGTTCATCACAAAGCTCTTGTAGTTAGGTGGGAGCGACTGGAGGATCCTGTCAATGACCGAGTCATCTGGGAGATTAACTCCCAACTGAGACAAACGGTTGTGTAACCCGGACATAGTGAGTATATGCTCACTGACAGAACTGTTTTCCTCCATCTTACAACTATAGAACTTATCGGAGACTTCAAATCTCTCAACCCGGGCATGAGCTTGGAAAACCATTTTCAGCTCTTGGAACATCTCATATGCTCCGTGTTGCTCAAAACGCTTTTGGAGCCCCGGTTTTAAGCTGTAAAGGATGCCGCACTGAACCAGGGAGTAATCATCACTACATGACTGCCAGGCGTTCATAACGTCTTGAGTTGCTGGGAAAATAGGTGCTTCACCTAGCGGTGCTTCTAGGACATATGCTTTCTTGGCAACTATGAGGATGATCCTCAAGTTCCGGACCCAGTCCTTATAGTTGCTACCATCGTCTTTCAGCTTGGTTTTCTCTAAGAACGCATTGAAGTTGAGGGAAACATTAGCGTGGGCCATTTGATCTACAAGACATATTGCAAAGATTTGAGACTAAGTTCATGATAATTAAGTTCATCTAATCAAATTATTTAATGAACTCCCACTCAGATAGACATCCCTCTAGTCATCAAAGTGATACATGATCCGAGTCAACCAGGCCGTGTCTGATCATCATGTGAGACGGACTAGTCATCATTGGTGAACATCTCCATGTTGATCGTATCTACTACATGACTCATGTTTGACCTTTCGGTCTCTCGTGTTCAGAGGCCATGTCTGTACATGCTAGGCTCATCAAGTCAACCTAAGTGTTTTGCATGTGTAAATCTGGCTTACACCTGTTGTATGCGAACATTAGAATCTATCACACCCGATCATCACGTGGTGCTTCAAAACAACAAACTTTCGCAACGGTGCACAGTTAGGGAAAACACTTTCTTGAAAGTTTAATGAGGGATCATCTTATTTCTGCTACCGTCGTTCTAAGCAAATAAGATGTAAAAACATGATAAACATCACATGCAATCAGATAGTGACATGATATGGCCAATATCATTTTTCTCCTTTTGATCTCCATCTTCGAGGCGCCATGATCATCATCGTCACCAGCATGACACCATGATCTCCATCATCATGATCTCTATCATCGTGTCTTCATGAAGTTGTCTCGCCAACTGTTACTTCTACTACTATGGCTAACGATTAGCAATAAAGTAAAGTAATTACATGGCGTTTTCATTGACATGCAGGCCATACAATAAATTAAGACAACTCCTATGGCTCCTACTGGTTGTCATACTCATCGACATGCAAGTCGTGATTCCTATTACAAGAACATGATTAATCTCATACATCACATATATCATTCATCACATCCTTTTGGCCATATCACATCACACAACATATGCTGCAAGAACAAGTTAGACGTCCTCTAATTGTTGTTGCAAGTTTTTACATGTCTGCTATAGGTTTCTAGCAAGAACGTTTCTTACCTACGCCAAAACCACAACGTGTTATGCCAATTGCTATTTACCCTTCAAAAGGACCCTTTTCATCGAATCCGATCTGACTAAAGTGGGAGAGACAGACACCCGCTAGCCACCTTATGCAACTAGTGCATGTCAGTCGGTCGAACCTGTCTCATGTAAGCGTACCTGTAAGGTCGGTCCGGGCCGCTTCATCCCAGGATGCCACCGAATCAAGATAAGACTAGTAACGACAAGTAAATTGACAAAATCGACGCCCACAACAACTTGTGTTCTACTCATGCATAGAAACTACACATAGATCTAGCTCATGATGCCATTGTTGGGGCTCGTTGCAAAAATTAAAACAATTATACGCATCACCAAGATCAATCTATGGAGAGACTAGCAACGAGAGAGAGGGGACTGTAACTTCATACCCTTGAAGATCGCGATGCGGAAGCATTACAAGAACGCGGTTGGAGGAGTCGTACACGCAGCGATTTAGATTGTGGTCGATTCCGATCTAAGCGCCAAACAACGGCACCTCCGCGTTCAGCACGCGTGCAGCCGGTGACGTCTCCCGCGCCTTGATCCAGCAAGGAGGAGGGGGAGGTTGTGGAAGAAGACTCCAGCAGTAGCACGACGGCGTGGTGATGGTGGAGCAGCGTGGTTTCTAGCAGGGCTTCGCCAAGCACTACGAAGGACGAGGATGTGGAGAGGTAGGGCTGCACCGAGAGAGAGAGACTCATGTGTTTGGCAGCTCCAAAAACCCCACTACATATAGGAGGAGGGGAGCTGGCTGTGCCCCCTCTAGGGTTCCCACCCTAGGGGGTGTGTCAACCCTAGATGGGACTGGAGGGGGGCGGAGAAGAGGGGGAGAGAGGGGCGCACCCTAGGGTGGGCCTTTAGGCCCATCTGCGCCTAGGGTTTCCCCTCTCTCCTCCTAGCCACGCCTTGGGCCTTGGTGGGAGGTGCACCAGCCCACTCAGGGGCTGGTCCCTTCCCCTTCTTGGCCCATGCAAGCCTTCGGGGCTGGTGACCTGATACGTCTCCAACGTATCTATAATTTTTTATTGTTCCATGCTATTATATTACCTGTTTTGGATGCTTATGGGCTTTATTCTACATATTTATATCATTTTTGGGACTAACCTACTAACCGGAGGCCTAGCCCATATTGCTATTTTTTTGCCTATTTCAGTATTTCAAAGAAAAGGAATATCAAACGGAGTCTAAATGGAATGAAACCTTCGGGAGTGTTATTTTTGGAACAAATCTGATCCGGAGAGCCTGGAGTGCAAGTCAAGAAAGCTCCGAGGGCCCCATGAGATAGGAGGGCGCGCCCCCCCTATAGGGCGCCCTCCCTATCTCGTGGGCCCCTCGGGCGTCCACCGACGTACTTCTTCCTCCTATATATACCTACGGACCCCGAAAACATCCAGGGGCACCACGAAACACAATTTCCACCATCGTAACCTTCTGTATCCGCAAGATCCCATCTTGGAGCCTTCGCCGGCACTCTGCCAGAGGGGGAATGGACAATGGAGGGCCTCTACATCAACATCCTTGCCCCTCCTATGAGTTGTGAGTAGTTTACCACAGACCTACGGGTCCATAGTTATTAGCTAGATGGCTTCTTCTCTCTCTTTGGATCTCAATACAATGTTGTCCCCCTCTCTTGTGGAGATCTATTCGATGTAATCTCTTTTTGCGGTGTGTTTGTCAAGATACAATGAATTGTGAGTTTATGATCAGATTTATCTATGGTTATTAATTGAATCTTCTCTGAATTCTTTTATGTATGATTGAGTTATCTTTGCAGTCTCTTCGAATTATCGTTTGGGTTTGGCCTACTAGATTGATCTTTCTTGCCATGGGAGAAGTGCTTAGCTTTGGGTTCAATCTTGCAGTGTTCTTACCCAGTGACAGAAAGGGTTGCAAGACACGTATTGTATTGTTGCCGTCGAGGATAACAAGATGGGGTTTATATCATATTGCATGAGTTTATCCCTCTACATCATATCATCTTGCTTAATGCGTTACTCCGTTCGTATGAACTTAATACTCTAGATGCATGCTGGATAGCGGTCGATGTGTGGAGTAATCACTACAAAAAAAAAGACACATCCGTGACATTTTGGGCCGAACGAAACTTTTTTCTGTCATACATATGACACTTCTATGGTGATAATTGTGACAAAACCCGGTATCATCATAGATGTGGTGGGCTCCTACTTCTATGACAAAAAATCATGACAGAAAATGGGCTTTTCGTCCTGGGCGGGCTGGAGACGCAGCTGCATGACATTCTTTGGGCCGTCCATGACAGAAAAAACTGTGGTAGAAGCGAGGAGGAGGAAAATTTCGGGGAGTTGCCGGTTACGATGGGAGGTCGGGGCGGAGAGATGCGCGTTTCTCTCATACGTACGCGCGTGTGTGCGAGGCGTTGGCTCTAACTGAAGCCGAGCGAGGCGTTGGGCTCTAACTGAACCCGAGCGATTGCACTGCAGGCTACGTGTTACTGAACCCGAGCGATCGATCGATGGCTGTTAACTGAACCCGATGGAGCGATTCCTTCGCTACTACTGCTAACAGAAGTCGATCGATGCTGCCTCTGGGATGAACAGTGAGCATTGCGGGGGGGGGGGGGGGTGGATGAACAGTGAGCGGCGGCGTTGCTTCTGGATGAACAGGAACCCGTGGTGTGGAGGGCTGGATGAACAATAGACGGTGGAGGGGTGGCCGTGTAGGGGTGGTTGAACAGGACCCCGTGGTGTGGAGGGCTGGATGAACATTAGACGGTGGAGGGGTGCCCGTGGAGGGGTGGTTGAACAGTAGCCGGTGGAGTAGCGCGCGGTGGAGGCTGGATGGAAAGGAGCCCGTGGAGGCTGGAGGAGGTCGACGGTAGCCCGTGGAGGCTGGAGGAGGTCGACGGTGGAGATGAACAGTATCTCGTGGAGTCCCATTTTGCGGTACGCCACACCCCTCCCGATGAACAGTACCCCCGTTTTGACCGTAGGAGGTCCGTTTCGTCCGTTTTGCGGTACGCCACACCCCTCCCGATCAACAGGACCCCCGTTTCGACCGTAGGAGGTCCGTTTCGTTCGTTTTGCTGTACGCCACACCCCTCCCGATCAACAGGACCCCCGTTTCGACCGTAGGAGGTCCGTTTCGTCCGTTTTGCGGTACGCCACACCCCTCCCGATCAACAGGACCCCCGCTTCGACCGTAGGAGGTCGTTTCGTCCGTTTTGCGGTACGCCACACCCCTCCCGATCAATAAGACCCCGTTTCGAACGTGGCCGGTCGAACACAAGGCTGTTTCCTCCATTGTGCGGTACGCCAGGCCTCGTTTCCATCGCCTGTTCCGTCCAAGCCCTCCCGATGAACACGACCACGCATTCCGTTCCGACCCAGCCGGTTGGCTCCCCATGAACACGATGATGATGCTGTTTCTCCGTTTCGACCCAGCCATGTACGTATGCGCGATAGGCGTTAGAGACCCTGCCCGTATGTACGTACGTGGCCGTATTTCTTTCTTGCACCCTCGCCGTTGTACGTACGTGTACATGCTACGTGCGCGCCTCTACTACGACACGTGCGCGCCTCTACATCTACGACACGTGCACGCCTCTACATCGACCAGTATGTACGTACACGTTCGTGACCAGAATGACAACGCTACGTACGCTTCGACCAGGTGGGTCCCGACTATGAGGCACTTCCTTGCGTGCGAAGATGTAGCTGGTGGGTCCCAGCAGTCAGGGGGGTGAATCTTTTTTTTTCTGGACGCACTTCCTTGCGTGCGAAGATGTAGCTGGTGGGTCCGAGCAGTTAGGGGGGCGAATTGTTTTTTTCACGAAATACGGTGGCCCGTCCGGTGGGTTCCCGCTGTCAGGTGGAGGAATCATTATTTTGCGCGTAATAAGGAGGCACTTCCTTGCGGCGGCCGTGGACCCAGCTGTCAGCCTGTCCACGTACAGTCCACGTCCAATGGAAGTCGTTCCTTGACCACGTTGTCCACGCCGCGCCGAGAGCACCACGGCGGTGGACGACGGCGAGGCCTAGGAAGGGGACGACTCGGAGCCGGGGAAGACGCGGCAGTGGATGCCCACACGAAGAGGAGTACGAGGATTCACTGGTTCGGCTGTGGTGTGAGGCTGCTGTCACCGCAGAATAACAGGGGGTGTGGGTGAGTAGAGGGATGGCCTGGACAGCAGTGGGAGTAGTAGGGGGCGGTGAGGCCTCCGCGGCATCACAACCGGCCACGGGAGGCAGGAGCACGCGGCACGACCGGCGCTGGTTTGGGCGGCTGGAGCAAGAAGACCAGAGGTTGAAGAAGCACTACGGCCGTTGGATGAACATCGTACGGTAACAGGAGCTAGAATCGTTCATATTGACTAAGTTAACAAAGCCCTCCGTCCCCGTCAACTTGGTAGGCCCACAAGTCAGCCTCCCACTATGCTGGGTTCCAGCTGGCAGGGGGGTATTCATTTTGTTTGCGTAATAAGGAGGCACTTCCTTGCGTGTTTGGGTCCGACATGTCATCTGGGGCACGTTTTTTTCGCGAAATACAGAGGCCCTTCCGGTGGGTCCCAAATGTCAGGTGGAGGAATAATTATTTTGCATGTAATAACGAGGCACTTCCTTGCTACGGCCGTGGACCCAGCTGTCAGCCTCTCCACGTACAGTCCACGTCCGATGGAAGCCGTTCCGGTGGACGACGGCGAGGCCTAGGAAGGGAGCGACACGGAGGCAGGGAAGACTCGACAGTTGTTTCCCACGCGGAGGGGAGTACAACTGTACGAGGATTTACTGGTTCGTCTGCCCTCGCCGGAGAATAACAGCAGGTGTGGCCATGTGGGTGAGTAGAGGGATGGCTAGGCCAGCGATGGGAGTCCAGTGGGGCGGTGAGACCTGCGCGACAGCACAGCCGACCGCGGGGAGGAGGGAGCAGGCAGTCCCGCCGGTGCTTGTTTGAGCGGCTGGAGCAGGAAGAGCAGAGATTGAAGAAGCACAACGGTCGTTCGATGGACATCGTACGGTCAATGGATCTAGAATCGTTCATATTGACTAAGTTGATAAAGCCCTCTGTCCCTGTCAACTTAGTAGGCCCACAAGTCAGCCTCCCACCATGGTGGGTCCCAGCTAGCAGGGGGAGTATTCATTTTTCTGTGCCTAATAAGGAGGCACTTCCGGTGGGTCCAAGCTGATAGCGGGGGGAACATTTTTTTTGCGAAATACGGTGGTCTGTCTGGTGGGTCCCAGCAGTCAGGGGCAAACGTTTTTTTCGTGAAATACGGTGGCCCGTCCGATGGGTCACAACAGTCAGGGGGTAAACATTTTTTCCGCGAAATACTGGTGGCCCATCCGGTGGGTCCCTGCTGTCAGGTGGAGGAATAATTATTTTGCGCGTAATAAGGAGGGACTTCCTTGCGGCTGCCATGGACCCAGCTGTCAGCCTCTCCACGTACAGTACTCTTCCGATGGAAGTCGGTTGTTGACCACATTGACCACGCCGCGCCGAGAGCACCAGGGCGGTGGACAACGGCGCTAGGAAGGGGACGACGCGGAGCCGGGGAAGACGCGGCAGTGGATGCCCACACGGAGAGGAGTACGAGGGTTCACTGGTTCGGCTGCGGTGTGAGGCTGCCGTCGCCGCAGAATGACAGGGGGAGTGGGTGAGTGGAGGGATGGCCTGGCCAGCGGTGGGAGTAGTATGGGGACGGTGAGGCCTCCGCGGCAGCACAGCCGGCCACGGGAGGCAGGAGCATGCGGCACGACCGGCGCTGCTTTGGGCGGCTGGGACAAGAAGACCAGAGGTTGAAGAAGCACTACGGCCGTTGGGTGGACATCATTGACCACGCCGCGCCGAGAGCACCAGGGCGGTGGATGACGGTGAGGCCTACGAAGGGAACGACAGGGAGCCGGCGAAGACACGGCAGTGGCTGCCCACGCGGTGGAGAGTGCGAGGGTTGACTGGTTCGGCTGCCGTCGCCGGAAAATAACAGGAGGTGTGGGTGAGTAGAGGGATAGATAGTCCAGGGATGCGAGTATGATGGGGCCGTGAGGCCTGCCCGGCAGCACTGCCGGCCACGGGAGGCGGGAGCAGGCGGTTCCGGCGGCGCTGGTTTAGGCGGCTGGGGCAGGAAGATCAGAGACTGAAGAAGCACGATTGCCGTTAGATTGGCATCTAACGGTCTGACGCTGGTAGAGTCGATTGTTGACTAAGTTTCTTTTTAAGAAACCTTGTGTACACATGAATTTAGTAGGCCCACAAGTCAGCCTCCAAATCTGTGGTAGACAACATAAAGCCCATTTGCTATTTTTTACAATTTGCAGCCCATTTGCTATTTTTTATAATTTGCAGCCCATTTGCTAATTCTTAAGTAATTTATTACAGCCCATTTTCTGCCCAGGACCACAGTCAAAAAGTTCAACCTTATTTTGCATATTTCGGTGGAGTCCAAACTGTTGTAATCCCGAAATGATAAACATTTTTTTAAGAACTTATTGATTTGCCAAAAAAATCATTTTGTTTTTGTAAGCAAATAAGACGTGGGATAATTGAGTTGGTTTAAGGGAAAACCAGTGGTAACAAAATCAGCGCTAGGTGGGAAAAGACAACAAAAATAAGGATGTAAATATGAAAAGGGAATTTTATGTGTTTTCAATATAATGATACGTGTATATGAACTAGTAAAACTATAGGTAGAGATTAGAAAACGGATGTAGGACATGCGTTTCAAGAGGAAAATAGAACTGGGCTGTGTGTTTGATTCAGTAACAAAACTGCCTACGGATGTTGTAAGACAAAATATAACTAACGCTGGTGGGCCAGAGGCCAATAGATACCTGCTGGATCTTTATGCCCCGTTGTCGTCATGGGCTGGGCCTGTTAAAAACAAAACCAACCCTGGTCAGTCTACAACCTAGTTGAAACTTGCTCGACCTAAAAAAACAATATACATGCTCAATAAACAAGAGAATTCTCCAAGCACAAACTGATAACTGGGATGCATCATGGATATTGTTTTTTTATCGTGATAATAAGTGCATGCACTTGTTTTGAAAAAACTGCAGAACTGGGAATTCGAACGGCGGGTGCTTATGCTACCCATCAAATAAAAATCAGGTGCCTGAGAATTCATTTCAAAACAAATGATTCAGCTTTATATCCACGTCGACCCTCGGCATGATGGTTGGAAGCAAATGCAAGTTCATACCAAAAGATCGTTAACAACAATACCAACTTGCGGACGACAAGGTAGTACAAACTACCAATACCGAACTACTCCTGGCCCTAGTGTTCGTCTGGTAGAAAATCTTGCAGTGGACCAGCTCCCACTCCTTCTCTTGCTCCAGGTCCCCGATGTGGTACTGGTGCATCACCCAGTTGGTCCTCTGCTGGTTGAAGTTCTTGTTGGTGTGCAGCACCAGAACCTTTTTTGCTGCTCGTCTGCCGGCCGTTGACCATCACAGGCAAGGTATTGCCGGTCTTGTGCCACATCGCGTGCGTGCCGCACTCTGACTATATCTTGCGACGTGTCCACGTGCCCCTTTTGAACGCCCTGGAATTGCGCTGGAAGAAATGCTTCCTTAGGCCACTCAGCGTGATACCTGCAGTATTGTGGAATACAGGTTTTAGTGTACCTAGTTGGCATTTTCATAACATCTTTGGCATGTTGCAGTCACTTGTTTCACTTTTTATTAACTATCAAATTGTCATTGTTTCACCAGGTCTGCGTCTAAAAAGAAAAAACAGAGCTATAAACAAAGGAATATGTTTGTGCAAGTAGACGGTCGATCGGTGTCTTAACTGGAAGTTTCTCATGTTGGGTGTAGCATATGCCGTGCTCGCTGTCGATGGTTGGTATGAACAAATCGATGAGAGACTGAAATATTGCACTGTCAACACTCACTTTGGCCTCAAGGTGCTCGATCAGCTCCTTACCTGTGGGATCGAACTTGACGCCAGCCGGCAGCACCAGCCAATCCTTCTTCGACTTGCATCGGTAATTCCAGTTATATGGTACTCAATGTATGACCAATCGACTGTTTTAAGTGAATGATGAAAGATTTCGACAGAGTAAAAACTCGCGCTTCTTCGATAGTTCTATGAGAGTAATTGCCATGTCGTTTTGCAAGGGCGCTTGTAAAAACTCTAAACTCTATTCTCCTCTTATTTAATGGATGAGGCAAATCTTTTGCCTCCGTTTCGGAAAAAAATGATTTCGACAGATAAGTGGTACTCCAAATCTGAAGTCTGGAATACCCGAACACGCCGCCAGGATTCTTGTGTCACTTCACGCGCAGCGTGTTGTCACATCAATTCAATGTGTGGACATGATGAATAACTTGACCGACGTATTCTAGTACTGCTACTGTACTACTTACTAGTCGTATTTAGTGTCACAATTTATACATAGGTTTAACTAACAAGTACGCACTTGAAGCCTAACTGATATATATGTATATATATGGCTTCTGCACAACATCTCCATCATCATTATCAGTACATCCTACGCAGGTGAGTTAGGATGCACTTGATCCCAGGAAGGTATCTATCCTTCAAACCAGAGGAGTGCTTCAAACTAACAACAGTACATAATATCCAACAAAAGAGGGTCGTGCTACAGCAGCAGAATACATGGCCCAGTCTAGATATCAGCACGAATCAAGTTGTGCATATTTGCTGTTGGCATGAACCACATCGCCGCATGTCGGGTTCGCAAAAGCCATCCATCGCATGGAAGCTTGATGCCTTTCACACACTGAAGATTACCTAGCAACAAGCTGTGTTGACGAATCTCTGGATATGGTGATTCATGAAACCCATGGTATGATGTGTAAACACAGCCCCCCTCGCAAATGGAAGTTGCATAGCATAGTAATCATCGCCGGTGGTATGATCGATGATTGGTTGGATGATCGGATAATTGAGCCCGAGGAACAAGGAGTGGTTGCCGAGGCTGTAAACCCGCCTCCAGTTGAATACGCCTGGCCCAATAGAGCTGGGATCTTTCTCGAACATGAAGCAGCCATAGCTATCAATGTCACGAACGCCCCACGCATTGTACTGCATGTGGTTTGATGTAATGGTTTGGTCAATTTGGTATGTGCGAATGAGCATCAAATGACCGCCGTCAGCTGAACGAGCGATAAACCAGCACCCATCGGCTGGTATGATTCCAGGTCCTGGAATCATGAAAGCCAGCGTATTTGTGTCTACTGCAACAATTCAAATTGGAGACCAAAAGGACAAAAAGAAACAATCATGTTCAGAGTATGTGTGGAATTAAGATTATTATAACAGTGACACATATCATAGACATAGAATTGCAATGCTGTGGTCATAATCATACCCCCAAGTTAAAAAAATAAGCCAATGGCTTTCATATTCTAGCAACATGTCATGGTTCAAACATCATGTAACAATGAGAGGAAAACAACTATGACCGCGCCTACTCATATTCTACCATAGCACTTACTACTACTATTCTCATATCAACTCTAAGCAATAACATGCGTTGTTATAAAAATCTAGTAAACGAGAGTAACATATAGCAATCATGATGTTATGCTCATAATATGTATTCTAACAATCATTAGATGCCAATTGTCCTCATATCAACTCTAACAATAACATGTGTGGTCATAAAAATCTAGGAAATGAGAGGAACATATAGCAATGATGTGGTTATAGACATGCTATGCATTCTAAATTTGTAACAAATGAACAGGCAGTCGTATTCATAAGGTAAGGATGAGATGAGATAGAACAATTACACGACGATAGATTCCACCAGTATAGGCAGCCAATCTGTGCGTCGACCACGTAAACGATGCCATCGTGCACTATAGCATCAAACAGAAATGTTGCCTCAACAGGATTGATGATGAGCCATAACCATGTATGGCGACCGGATTCTAGATAGACTAATCCCATGTTGAACAAGGCAATGTGCTTGTAGTCCATGTAGTCTACATGTTGGTGTGGGCACTTCACAAATTACAACTTTCTGCAAACAGAGGTCGAGCCAAAAGCTTGACGCGTCTCGTGCGTAGTAGGCATGAGTGTCCGGCGGGCCACGAGGCTCGATGTCGGCGGTATCCAACGATGGAAGGGTGATATCTCGCTGGGTGTAGATATCCACAAGACGCCACAGACTACCGGTGTGGTGGATGAGGACGATCCAGTTGGCCTTCATGCCCGCCCAGTAGTGGCCGTGCATGAAGGACAGGTGGACGTGTAGTGGTAGCATGTCGAGGGGCACCACGGCAACCTCCGTAGGATCGTCAAGTCGGTGTCTGGGCCACCTGCGAGGATTGGGCATCAGCAAGCAGGGTGTCTTGAAAAGAGCCGGCCGGTTGCAGACGAATAGACGGTACAAAGACACCGAGCATGCGGCCAGACGGACGGTGCTGAGTAGGTCCATACGACTACAGATCTGCTCCAAGAGAACATCGGGGAGGGAATTCCAATCGCGGCTCTGCGTGTCAGTCGGTTCTGCCATTGGGTTTTCGGTGCCTGCGAGCCAGCGGGGAAGTGGATTCGGGCGGGCAAGCGAAGAAGCTTCTCCTCGTGTGGATGAGCAGTGAGCGAGGGGATATGGTACGCGCGAGCTACCAAGGGAGATGGTGCGGGTGGGCGAGCAGTGAACAGGGGTAAAAGGTGTGCGGCCGACGATGGGGAAGAGAGGAGGAAGAAGAGTGGAAGACGGGGAAGAAAGTGCATTAAATCTCAATTCTACTAGTACTACTACCAGGATATAGGCACCGTGCTCCGGAGTGTAAATAGTTACACTGATGACATGTGGGTCTACCACAAGAGGGCCCATATGTCAGTTAATGGAGGACACAGGTGCGTAGGCGTATTTGCGGAAGCATGCTCTACTGGCAAACATGATGGCAGTACTGGGTAAGGCTGATTTAGTAACACCAACACGCTGGTTCAGCTTATTAATTACGTGTCCCATCTGCTACAGCGTGTATTGTCACTTCACTGCGAAGACTAGTTGAATCTACGCTCACTTCACTCATTTTGCTTAGTACCTAGTCACTTGTTGAAATCTGTAGAAAGAAAAATGCTCCGTATTTGGGAACAGAGGGAGGCTTTTACTCCATACTAGAGTATTTGGGAACAGGGGAAGTATCACCATATGGAGGGAACATAGGAAGTTTGAAATATGAACATGTCAATGGGAGGGAGTAAGCCCCATGCATGCATGCATGCATGCATGCAACATGCAACACTCACACGTACTCCACATGGACGCATGCAACACTCACGCACCCATGCGGCACACAGCACACGATGCAACACACACGCTCACGCTCAAGTGCTCAACCTACTCCCTACGTCCGTGAAAGACTATACATTTAGAGATTTACACATTGACCAGGGTATAATTAACGCCCAAAAGTAGCAGACTTATGTGTGCATGCGACCATTGAGATAAGAAGATTAAATGAAGGCCGCTGCATGCTGTAATTAAGGATAGACATGTAGCCTATACCTACGGCACAAGTTGGTGCATTAGTCAATCAATATCGATTTAGATTAAAGGCTAAATGCATTGGAAGTGTAGATGTACATCATGTACTACTACACTCTTTGTTTTATAGCCAATGTACACTCTTTGTTGGAAGGCCGAGGGAGGACACGTGCATGCACTCACATACACAACCAAGGCGGTTCGGACGTAAGGGTTGCACTCATGTGGCGCCTGCGTAAAGTTTTGTTTAACTGATTTCTTTGCTCCGCCAACTGACATGTGGGACCCAGAAACCAGGTGACAATTTAACCAGTCAATAAAGTGCCACGTCGACTATGTGGCTGGTCAGTAGGGTGCAATACGGTGCTCTACGATGAGCTAGTGATCGTATAATCGACGCAAAACTATATATAGTGACCGTAAAGAGCGTATTGTTACATACATTGACCGCCAGTGTATTTTTCTCGTTTGAAATTAAGCCATATTAATTGGAAAGGATGCAGTATGGACTACTACTACTACTAGTACTGCTTTGATGTGTCCCATCAACTCGCCGAACGAGGAGAAGCTTGCTTACTACGCCTCTCCCTCACCCACGCGCGCGGTGGTTCGCAAGATGAGGAGAGGGTTTTGACTACATCACCCTCTCCCTCTTCCTCTCCCTCGCCCTCGCCCTCGCGGTGGACGTGCAACAGTTCAATCGGTGTCAGATTGCCAGACGCATATTGTACTGTAGTATCATCATTGTTGGACCTTCCGAAGAGGCGAAGAGGCAAGTGCAAGGTTCACACGAGTACGAACTATTGAACCTCCCGAAGAGGCAAAGAGCCAAGCGCAAGGTTTTATAGGAGTTGTCGTCCTAGTAGGAGTGGACTACAACTATAGCGAATGATGCTACTGTATGATGCCGCCACGTCACGTATATCCAAAGCTGTGCCACATTTTTTCTCAAAGAGCGTGTTGGAGCCCGTGCAACAACCACACAAGTTGCACGTACGCATAACACATTTACTAGTAATAAATTCTAAAGGACAAATGCCACTATTCCACACAAGTTCATCTCCAATTCATGTGATAAATTTGTGCACGACTAGTCTACATATATTCACAGCGCTACCGTTCACAATTACCGTACTCCACTTACACATTATAGATGGGCTACATGCATGTCCTCCTCCAGGTTCTAGTCCCAGGTGTTCTTCATGGATGGCACGATCCATAGCGGTGGGCAATGGGAATCATTGTCGCATCTTTCTAGTCCGGTTCCACACGATGGAGACTCATCCAAGCTGAAGCGGCATAAATGAGGGATAGCGTGTTCCAGCATGTCGTTCATCCGGCAGTGCGCAATGAAGACACAACCATGCTTCATGAACGGCAGGCCTTCCATGTGGTGCACGGAAGGTGGCATCCGCTTCAGAATGGGGTAGCTATCCCTGATGAAAAGCGAGTACTCTCCAAGAGTGTTCCTCGGCACCCACGTAGCATCATGGGGGTCGAACTCGGCGCCGTTCATCTGGTACACGCGGCATCCCAGATCTGGACACATGGTGACATACATAGTCAAGGTCCATGCATATTAATGTTGTGCTCAAATATGACGGTCAGTAATACTGCGCAGCAAATAGTACTACTCCGGTATAGAGGAAGTAAAATAACCGGCTTATTATATATAGCCACTCTTGGCTACATGGATGAGATAGTAAGACATGGAAAAACAAAAATGGTGGCAGCTAGTGGGTTCAAGTCTTCAAGGGCCCAGCTAGCTATACGCGTCCTCCAAGGTAAAAAGTACTCCTACTAGTAGTACTAAGTATACTACTAGTACAACAATGAAAGAGAAGGCGAGAGGGTTAAAAAATGGAATACCTGGGTAGATGGTGACGGTCCGATCGTGGTAGATTGTGTGACCATGTTGCACATCAGTGGTACCATGGGTAACGACTGCTAAGATAGTTGATCCCAATATGCCAAAGTCAGCTACAAGGTTCCAGGTTAGACCGAATCGCGGATGCAAATGCACATCCAGGATCGGCGATCTTATTTTGATCGGGGGATGACTGGTCCTTGCAAAATAATGGAGTACCGTTAGGGATGCAAATCATGGTTTGTGCATTCCATTTGTAATCTCCCGTACCGTAGGATGGCAACCAGATGAAACAAGTCCCGTGGCTTGTCACCGCGAAGATGCGGCCTAGATGGCGCACGACGTCTTCGAACGTGTAGGGGTACAAATCTGCCGCCGCCAATATGCGCCAGCCTCTGCCGTTACTGCGTCTTGCATTGATGGCAATCCTTATGTCGAACACCGCGATGATATAGTAATCGTCGTAGCCGCGCCGCTTCGTCGGCGGGTCCGCAATTGCTATGTTCTTCAATCTCATGTAGGCATCATCATATGTATTCAAGCCCAGCCAGTCCGGAAGGCCGATCCCAATGGTGGAGAAGGGGTCTACCGGAACGGCCGCACTGCTGTGGATGTTGTGCAAAATGATGGTGGTATCCGGCCGGAGGTATGCAAGCCAATCTTCGTTGGCACCGACCCAGACCTATATATAAGATGGTGGGCAGCGGAGAAATTATGGGATAGAAATGGAATAACTAAGTACTACATGATCAAACTCCATTACTGACCTGCTCATCGAACAAAATCCGACTACCTCTCAACGTCGGCAACTCTATTGGAGTCAACGTGCAACCATGGCCAGGGAGCGGTGGACTGTTCGAAGGATTGTCCCATAGAAGAACCTTCTCCTCGAGGACGCATGGAATACCAACAAGCATGGCCTTTTCCCAAACCTGTTTAAGCAGCGTCTTGAAAAAGTTGGTGCAGGAAGCACCGAGTCTTGCGGCGGTGAGGACGTCGGAGCGGCGTGCGATTTCTCCCAGAGGATCATCGTCCAAGGTCTCCCAGCCCCGACGAGGAGGAGAACCGCCTGGCGAATCCATGGGAGCAGCGACAACCTGCCTTCTCTTCGGGGGGGAGGGGAACTGGCGAGGAGGAGATAAGAGCGTAGTAACCGCAGGGCCTCGTCCTTTCCAACTGTAGATCGTTCCTCAGCGAAGGGGTGAGGCTATTATTTACTACTAGTACTAGCATTATGGAACATTATGGGATTGCATTATACTGTAAATAGTAGCACTAGTAAGAAATTTTTGGCACTAGGTAGTAGTTTTTGGCGTGGATTAAGAAATTTTGGGTATGTTTTTGCCATTTTTTATACACGCCAACTAGTGTCAAAAAACGTCTTACATTATGTGACGGAGGAGTACGTACTCGTACTGTAGCAGTACCAGTACTACTTTTCTCAACTACGAGTATTAGTGCGATGTACTGTACTTCTAGTCTAGTCTAGTCTAGTCTAGTATAGTGCACCAGTTTTGAACTCTTGAGTCTCAAGGCCAAGGAGCTACCGTTGGAAGTGGAGGGTACTACTGTTCTGTAGAACCATCACTGTACTATCAATGCAGGGGAAGTACACCTGCGTAGTGGCCTAGTGGGTACTCTCGGTGCTATATTCAGCCGCTCCTCTCACGTAGGAGTAGCTGGCCTACTCAGCCGCTCCTCTCACGCACACACTAGCAGCCTGTTTATCAGCGACGGTTACTACGGTCTGCGGGGGCAGAACATTTGAGTTTTTTGATACAGTGAGACTAGGCTTTTCGCTTCCATTTGTGGAGGTGTAATGGATCTCGTCGAACTTTGTTAGTAGTTCCTTCTTTATGAATGAAATGAAGCAAAGCTTTTGCCTCCATTTCAAAAAAAACACATCAAGAGGAATTTCTTTTATAATAGAGCCGATAATGGAGTGAAGTCCATGCGTGCAATGCCACAAGCTACAGAGTACTAGTAGTACAACACTTTACATAGAGTACAGGGCCATATTGCACAGTTCCCAATGCCCCGCCAGGCTTTTCTGGCTCCTCGGGCTTAATTGGGAGGCGCTAGTTTAAATATGCTACTACTAGCTGATGAGGAAGCTGCAAGTGAGGTGCAGCTAGGGCGAGCACACGAGCCACGGGATGCTGGGAAGGAAAACCCGTTCACGTGGCTAGGCTGTCCAGTGCACCCAGATTGTGTGGCCGCACGTCTGTTTTACTTCAAAACTCAAACTACCCGTGTAAAATATTGGCTCGCAGCGAAGTGTAGTACTAGTACTATTTTTTTAAAAGTCCGTCGTGCGTTCGGCCAGGATCGAACCCACAAAACGAGGTATACACTCCCGCGACCACTAATAGTACTCGTTGGAGTACAACGCAACCTAGAATCGCCTTTTGTCGCTAGTAGTACGCACATTCTTCCTTATAAGAAACCCCTAATAATGCAAGAAAACACTAAAATGCCAATAAACTACTACCACTTGCATACGTGGCAGACTTAAGATAAGACTACCTTATCAACCATTGTACATGCTCTTACCAACCAAAGTCCTCGAGTGACCTCCTACCTCCGGCCCGTCCACCTAGTCATCCTCGGTCATGGGACGCAGCTACCGCCACCGGCAGAAGGCGAGGTCAAAACCGCCAGCGGTGCGGAGCCCATGTTGCGGCAGCCCGGATGCCAGCTCCGTCCGGCGCTCGCGGCCGCTAGCTAGCCAAGATAGCTCCGTCCAGCTGCTTGTCTGCAAGGTTTGCTAGCTAGATTGGCATGGCAGCGCGGCGGCTTGCTCGCACGCGCCGCGCTCAGCCCAGCCATCTGGCTCAAGCGAAGGCCAGCGCGGCGGCTTGCTCGCTCGTGAGTCACGCTCGGGCCAGCCTGCCAACCCGTGCGGAGGCCAGTGAGGCGTCCGGCCCGTCCGGCGGAGCGGCGGCCAACTCGCTCATCACCGGCGCCACCGACGAACACGCATCAGTACTGTTTGAAGTAATGTTTAGGAAAAATAATGATTTGAGGGGGAATAATAGGATAGAAGTTCAAATGTGGGCCCCTCATGTCAACGGTCAAACAAAATGTGTTGGTTTAAGCTGCCTCGTCAGCACGGACGTGTGGGCCAACCCAGTCATAAATGGGTTTAAACAAACCTAATCGGTAGGAGTACTAGGTAGTACTAGAATTTTTTGGCGTGGATTAAGAAATTTTGGGTATGTTTTTGCTATTTTTGTACAATAGATTCTTCCTAGGGATGGTTGAAAGTGGTAGTTTTTTGTTAAATACTCTACATATTGTAAGTAGGAGTGAAAGTTAAGCTTTGTAAGCCAATAAGCAAGGCTAGTTACATAGTGCATATGTGTACATGATTGAAAGTAAATATCAACCATGAGTGACTAATATCTTGATGGAAAACTCGAAACTATGGAATACTAGAAAAAAATACATGGTTGGAAATACTAGCCATGTTCATGTCCGTTGCAACGAATCATAATTAGAATAATACTTATTCACAAACTTGGTACGAAACACCCTAATTTTGATATACATATGTATATTATGTTTCAATTATAATATATTCCTTGGGCTGTTTTGGTGAGGTCAGGGAGGGATGTGGTTGGTTTTAAGATACTAATTATGGGTTTTTTCTGCAAATTGGTAGACAAGTGGGATGTTGGTGAGAAAAGGCAACAACTTACCTCACAATCGTTAGATGTAGATATAATGGTCAGAAACGACGGATGGCAGACACACCAGCATCACCAACTTAGTCTTGTGTAGGAGTACTAGCAAGATCCGTGCATTAACGGAACATCAAGATGCATTTTTTTATAAAAACACTTGTTGTGATTGACCCTTGCGGGAGTAATCCCATGTGTAAAAACTAATGATATCTCGAGAAATATGAGATAAGATGAAGAGGAGTTGGGTGTGGTGGTGGTTGGTGGTCGGACTGAGCGGAGGCATGGGGATTAACGACGCCGGCAGCGGCCACTAGGCCAGTTTGTTCCAGAGGCTTCCTTTCTTAATTGCTCAACAATGAGGTTTGTTGGAGATAAGGATGAACGAGGGAAGGCCTTGTCTGCAAATGTGGAGAGGGGTGCGGGTATCTTTTAGTTTAATTTCCATCCGTCAGATATAAATCAGACGGTCTATATTGCAAGATGGCACACGTACCATCATCACCAACTCAGTTTTTTATAAAAGAAGAAATATAAGTATGGAGATACAAACGTATTATCGATACTTGCTTCCGTAAACTAGCATCTACATTCTATTGAACGCCTCGGCATGTGGGGCCTTAGCACAATGACTTCTCGACTGTGTAAAACAAAGATTTTCCCGTCGCCGACAAGGAGGGGGTGACGGCAGCGCGCTATTTGGCTTGCTCTAGTCCTACTAGGTGGTCTAAGCACGTGTAGATTTATTCTTTTTCACGTCTCGTGTTCGCCGTACTACCACGACTGTTGATGAGTAGACGGTAAGTTATTCACGGGGAAACCCTTGTTGAGCGTGTTTGTGAGAGAGAGAGAGAGATAGAGAGAGACAGTGTGCGTGTGCGATATGTTAGAGACTGAGGCAATGATAACAGATTCTTTGTGTCTATGTGTGTAGAGGATAGAGAGAGACATGTACATGGGGCTTTGTGTTGTGTAACATGGAGACACATATACATAATTAGAGAGTGAGTGTGTGAGATACACATGCGGACATGGGGAGACATGAGGATCCAGATAAATGGGTGTTTGTGCGTGTCTGTGTGTGTTTGTGCATGCGTTTGTGTGTGACAGGGAGAGAGTGTATGTGGAGTAGAGAGACCACTGATGATGTAAACTGTAACACCCACGATACGGCTATATCTCCCACGTGTCGAAGCACGACTTAGAGGCATAACCGCATAGTGGTTTTGTCGCAAGAAGGGTCATCTTCACACAATCCCATGTAATGAACAAGAATGGGATAAAGAGAGTTGGCTTACAATCGCCACTTCGCACAATACATAAATTAAGATCATACATCATTCAAAATACACTCATAGACCGACTACGGTCAAGTTCAAATAAAAAGAAGACAACCCCAAATGCTAGATCCCCGATCACCCCAACTGGGCTCCACTACTGATCATCTGGAAACGATACATAGTAACGACCAAGGGCCTCATCAAACTCCCACTTCAACTCAGTTGCGCCATCTGCGCCAGTATCCTCGGCACCTGCATCTGTTTTGGTAGAATCTGTGAGCCACGGGGACTCAGCAATCTCACACCCGCGAGATCAAGACTATTTAAGCTCATAGGTAGGTAAGGGGAGCTGCGGCAAGCACTAAGCATATATGGTGGCTAACATACGCAAGTGAGAGCAAGAAGAGAAGCAACACATCGGTCGAGAAGCTACAAGTGATCAAGAAGTGATCCTGTAACTACTTACGTCAAACATAACTCAAACCGTGTTCACTTCCCGGACTCTGCCGAGAAGAGACCATCACGGCTACACACGCGGTTGATGCATTTTATGAAGTCAAGTGTCAAGTTATCTACAACCGGACATTAACAAATCCCCATCTGCCTCATAACCGCGGGCACGTCTTTCGAAAGATTATATACCCTGCAGGGGTGTCCCAACTTAGCCCATCACAAGCTCTCACGGTTAACGAAGGATATACCTTCTCCCGGGAAGACCTGACCAGTCTCGGAATCCCGGTTCGCAAAACATTTCGACAATGGTAAAACAAGACCAGCAAAGCCGCCCGATGCACCGACAAATCCCGATAGGAGCTGCACATATCTCGTTCTCAGGGCAACACCGGATGAGACTAGCTACGAGTAAAACCAGACTTCGAGTTTCCCCGAAGTGGCCCCGCAGGCAGCTCGGTTCGGGCCAACACTCGAAGGAGCACTGGCCCAGGGGGGGGGGTTAAAATAAAGATGACCCTTGGGCTCGCAAAAACCCAAGGGAAAAGGGCTTAGGTGGCAAATGGTAAAACCAAGTTTGGGCCTTGCTGGAGGAGTTTTATTCAAAGCGAACTGTTAAGGGGGTCCCATAAATCACCCAACCGTGTAAGGAACACAAAATCAAGGAACATAACACCGGTATGACGGAAACTAGGGCGGCAAGAGTGGAACAAGTCACCAGGCATAAGGCCGAGCCTTCCACCCTTTACCAAGTATATAAGGTGCATTAATTAAACAGGAGATATTGTGATATCCCAAAATATCCATGTTCCGACCAGGAACAAACTTCATCTTCACCTGCAACTAACAATGCTATAAGAGGGGCTGAGCAAAAGCGGTGACATAGCCAAACAATGGTTACTAGGACAGGTTGGTTAGAGGTTTGACATGGCAATAGGGAGGCATGGTAAACAAAGGCAGGAAGAGCTAACATAGAGATAGAGCGAGTACTAGCAAGCAAAGATAGAAGTGATATCGAAGGTATGGTCATCTTGCCTGCAAGGTTCTCAGTGTTGTCGAAGGCTTGATCCTCGTAAGCGTTCTCAACAGGTTCCTCGTAAGCGTTCTCGTCTCCCGGCTCTACCCAAAGCAAGAACACAAGCAAAGGAACCATAATAAATCATGGTGCAATGCACAAGCAAAATGATGCAATACATGACATGATATGCGAGATGTGATATGCAATGTGTAAGCGTGCTTCGGAAGGAAAGATAATGAACAAGGCATCAACTTGGCAAACCAAGTATGCCGCTGGAAAGATGAGATGATTTTGGTTGAAATCGATATAAAGATCACCGGATTCGGGTGCACGGTTTGCAAATGACAAGCACGGCAAGATATGATGCAAACTGCTTAAAACAGCAACATGGCTACTTGGATGCAAAGCAAAAATAAGCTATAGCACCCAAACATATTAACAAGATGCATAGCAGTGATGTACAGGAGATGCTCTACGAAACATGAACACTGAGCTCAATCTATAAACCACTAGAGCATGACTAAAATAGCATGGCAATATGCAAAAGAAACAGTTTTTACAGACTTAGTGGAATTACTAGACATAGCAGAAACAGATTCATCATGGCATCTCAACAGGCTTGATTAACTCACTACCCTGCATGTCATGGCATGGAACAACTGCTAGCATGAAGTAGGCATGAAAATGAAGCTACTCATGTGCAAAACAACCTCCTAGCATAATTGCATAAGCAAACACATAAAGGACAAAACAGCAACATAGATTGAGATGACATGTTCATGAACTTGCTCAAATGCAAAAACTAATGGCACCACTGGATTGGTGCGATTTTCTACCCCAAAAACATAGATAATATGTTGGGGTTGCTGTAGAAAAATCATCACAAATGTACTAAGATAAAACCTGCCCTAAATGGAAATGACAGATTTGGCATTTTCCTTATTTGGAAACGTCCAGAAATGGACTTGCCCGAAATGGATAGATTCTAAATGCCAGAACCGGAATATTTGCTGGGACCAACAATAAAAAAAAACAAACAGGGGATAAGGGAGGTTGACAGGTGGGGCCACCCTGTCATACACACAGTGCAAAGAAACGGAAAAAGGGGGGAAGGATAATGCAACCGTGGGGAATCGAACCCGGGTCTCCCCGGTGTGGTTCTGCATCGGCAACCACTGGGCTAGGTAGGTACTAATGATAGGAAAAGGGGTTTGGCCCCTTTTAGAGACACACCAGATCGAGTTCATCTGTCATAAACAGAGAAGACGACGGCGCCGGCGACGGCAACGGTGGCAACCAGCGGGGCACAGGGACTCCGGCGGGCGTGCGGAAAGGGGTAAGGATGCATGCAACTACGAGGGGATGCAGGAGCGCTCGAGCTCGGGCAGTTGCTCGACTCGGGGCCATGGCGTCCGCGGCGAGCGGCAGCAGCAGCTACGGCGACACAAGGAAAGGCCGGGTGCGCGAGGGAGCGCGAACGAGCGGCGCGAGCGAGCTGCAGGAGCACGACAGGGGGGATCCAGAGCGGGGACACGCAAGCACGCTACGGTTGAACAGCACTGCACAAATAAATTCAGAGATCGCCGGAGCACTGCGAGCGCGGGGAAGACATGGATCAGCTGAGAACTACGGATGCCTACATGCCCTGGGAAGGATGGGAGAGGGAGGTGCGTTCCCAAGCTCACCCAAGGACACGATGTAGTCGACGGAGACGAGCTGGCGGCAACGAAGTGGAGCTCTGAACCTTGGCGCGGTCCTGACCGAGCGGAAGGTGGAAGCAGAGGACGTCGAGGAACTCATCGTCCGGGGCACCGTAGTCGATGTCGTGGAAGGAGACGACGACGAGGAAGAAGAAGGACACGATCTACGGGGGTGGGGGTGGCCAGAGAGCACGTCGGCGACGAGGTGCGCTCTCAGGTGCGCTCGGGACGGAGCGGTTGCGGTGGATCTGGTGGTTCTACTCACCTGGCGGCGGCGATGAGAGGAAGAGGGAAACCCTAGGGGGTGTGAGGACAAGGAGAGGGGTTAAAAGGGGGGGCCAGGGCGACGGGTGGAGCGCGGCGTCGACACGGCCGTGGCCATGTGCGAGCCCGGCACGAGCTTGACAAAAAGGTGAGGGGCGGGTGCGCTGTAGCCAGAGGCTGGCTAGTGGGGTCGCGGGTGACACGTGGGCGTACGGGCTCCTGGGTAGCATCGCGGCTGGGTGAGAAATGACGAGGGTGCGAGCGAGCTGGCTGGCTGCACTGGCTGGGCTGGCGGGCAGGAAAGGCCCTGGCTGGGCTGCGGGAGGCCCAGGGGGGCTGCTGCGCTGGCTGGGCTGATACTCTCCTTTTTCTCTTTGTTCAAACAGAAATAGAAAAAGAAAAGCACAGGGTAAAAGGAGAGGAGTTTGAGTATAAAGAAAATATTCTCAAGCTCCTGGAATTATCCACTATTTGAATAAATTGCATTGGGCATTTTTAGAGGTAGAAAAATAAGACAAGTTTGAATATAATTCAAACTTGTGTCATTTTTGAACCTGATCAAAACAACTTCAAATAAGGAGACATTTGGCAGAGAGGTTTATGACATGGAGCAAGATTTATAGGGAGAATATGAAAATTAATAGAGAAAGGAAAATAGCACTGAGCAAAAGAAGGAAGGAAAAGGGAAGGAAGGAGAAGTGAGGGTGCAATGGTTTGAAAGGGGGACAAAGGTCATGCCTATGATGCTCATGGCAACAACATGAATGACAAAATGCAACATGAGATGGCATGAGATGAAAATGCACTATATGATGATGACATATGGTGGCTAAAAGGAATATGACAAGAACACAAATGCAATATGGTAAGGAGAGCATGACAATGAAAAGAAAAAAACCACATAACCAAACAAGATGAGGCGAAACATGATAAAACCCACAAGAATTGGATGAAGGTCAAGTTGATATCTTGCCAAAATGGGACATGTTACATCTGGGGTGTTACAACTCTCCACCACTACAAGAGGATCCCGTCCCGAGATTTAGGACTGAAAGAACTCCGGATATTCGTAACGGAGGTGATCCTCACGCTCCCAGGTGGCTTCTCGGTCGGAATGGTGTGACCACTTCACTTTCAGGAATTTGATTGACTTGTTGCGAGTCTTGCGCTCGGTTTCTTCAAGAATAGCAACGGGGTGCTCATGATAAGAGAGATCTTCTTGGAGGTCGATCTCTTCAAAGTTGATTGTGCGCTCAGGAGTCTTGAAGCACTTGCGAAGCTGTGACACGTGAAACACATCGTGGACGTTTGCAAAGTTGGATGGAAGCTCAAGTTGATAGGCGAGGTCGCCTCTTTTGCCAATGATCTTGAAAGGACCCACGTATCTAGGGGCAAGCTTCCCTTTGATACCGAAGCGACGAGTGCCTTTCATTGGAGAGACGCGGAGGTAGACATGGTCTCCGATTTCAAAAGCCAAGTCACGGTGCTTGCTATCATAGTAACTCTTTTGGCGCGATTGCGCGGCTTTGAGATTCTCACGAATGACTTTGCACATTTCTTCGGCTTCTGTGATCAAGTCGTTGCCAAGAAGTTGGCGTTCACCTGTCTCAGACCAGTTGAGAGGAGTACGGCACTTTCTGCCATAGAGAATTTCGAATGGGGCCTTGCCCGAACTCGCTTGGAAGCTGTTGTTGTAGGAGAACTCGGCATATGGAAGACAATCTTCCCACTTCATACCGAAAGAGATGACACAAGCCCTGAGCATATCTTCAAGGATTTGATTGACTCGCTCGACTTGGCCACTTGTTTGAGGATGGAAAGCTGTGCTGAAACGAATGTTGGTGCCCATGGCCGTCTGAAAGGAGTCCCAGAACTTAGAAGTGAAGATGCTTCCACGATCTGAAGATATCAATTGTGGAATGCCGTGCAAGGAGACAATTCTGGAGGTGTATAGCTCTGCCAGCTGAGCTGCTGTGATAGATTCTTTGATAGGAAGAAAATGAGCCACTTTGGTAAGCTTGTCAATGACAACGAAGATAGCATCATTTCCACGCTTGGACTTAGGAAAACCAGTCACGAAGTCCATCTCGATATGGTCAAACTTCCATTCCGGAATAGCAAGAGGTTGGAGGAGACCAGCTGGTCGTTGGTGTTCTGCTTTCACTCTTCTGCAGACATCACATTCATTCACGAATTGAGCAATCTCTCGCTTCATTCGAGTCCACCAATATGACTGCTTGAGGTCATGGTACATCTTTGTACTTCCAGGATGAATGGATAGGAGGGAATTGTGTGCCTCATTCATGATGACTTTTCTCAGATCACCTTTTGGAACCACAATTCGATCCTCGAAGAAAAGAGTATCTTTGTCATCCAAGCGATAGCACTTGTATTTGGGAATGCCCTTGTCAATACCACGTTTCACCTTCTTCACCATGGTATCCAGGAGTTGTGCCTCACGAATTTGATCTTCCAAAGTAGGAGAGACTATGAGGTTGGCAAGAAAGCCTTGAGGAACAACTTGAAGATTCAGCTTGCGGAAAGCCTCACAAAGATCCGGTTGAAACGGCTTGAGAATTAGACTGTTGCAATAAGCCTTTCTGCTCAGAGCATCTGCAATCACATTCGCCTTGCCAGGAGTATATTCGATACTCGGATTGTACTCTTGAATCATTTCGACCCATCGAGTTTGCCTGAGGTTAAGGTTGGGTTGAGTGAAGATATACTTGAGGCTCTTGTGATCGGTGAAAATGTCCACTTGCCTTCCCAATAAGAGATGTCTCCATGTTATCAATGCATGGACAACTGCCGCCAACTCAAGATCGTGAGTGGGGTAGTTCTTTTCGTTGGGCTTCAACTGACGAGAGGTATAGGCCACAACTTTTTTCTCTTGCATCAACACAGCACCGAGACCTTGAAGGGAAGCATCACAGAATACTTCGAATGGCTTGGATTCATCAGGAGGAGTCAAAACAGGAGCTGTGACTAGCTTCTCTTTGAGGGTGTTGAAAGCGACGTCACACTCAGGCGTCCAGACATACTTGACATGCTTCTGGAGGAGGTTGGAAAGAGGCTTTGCAATCTTAGAGAAGTTCTCAACGAATCTTCGGCAATAGCTTGCAAGACCAAGAAAACTGCGGAGCTGTTTGACATTCTGAGGAGGTTCCCAATTCAGAACTGCAGAAACCTTCGCGGGATTAACAGCAATGCCCTTGGCAGAGATGATATGACCAAGGTAAAGAACTTCATCAAGCCAGAACTCACATTTGGAAAACTTCGCATAGAATTGATGCTCTCTGAGCTTGTCGAGCACCAATCGCAAATGTTTGGCATGATCCTGCTTATTCTTGGAGAAGACCAAATATCATCGAGATACACCAGAACGAATTCATTGGTGTAGGGGTTGAAGATAAAGTTCATCATGCGAGAGAACGTTGGAGGAGCATTGACAAGGCCGAAAGACATGACAGTATATTCATAAGAACCATAGCTTGTTCTGAATGCTGTCTTGGGAATATCTTGTTCACGAATGCGAATCTGATGATAACCCATACGAAGGTCAAGCTTGGAGAAGACTTTAGCACCTTTGAGTTGCTCGAAAAGCTCATTGATGTTGGGAAGTGGATACTTGTTCTTGATTGTCTTCTTGTTCAATGGACGGTAATCGACGCAAAGTCGGTCCGTGCCATCCTTCTTCTGGACAAAAAGAACTCCACAACCCCATGGGGATGAACTCGGTCTGATCAAACCCAGACGCTCTTGTTCATCGAGCTGCTTCTTCAATTCCTTCAGCTCCTTGGGTCCAAGCTTGTAAGGACGCTTGCAAACGGGTTCAGTTCCAGGCTCAAGATCAATAACGAACTCGACTGGCCGATGAGGAGGCATACCCGGAAGCTCTTCTGGAAAGACATCTTGGTACTCACAAACGACTGGAATTTGAGAAATAGCATCCAACTCGCCCTTCTCATTGAGAGAAAACAACCGAATGGTTTCATCACGAGCGGCATAGATGATAACATCCTCAGAAGGGTGTGTCAATTGAATTTGCCTGGCAGCACAATCAAGCTGAGCCTTGTGCTTAGAAAGCCAGTCCATCCCAAGAATTAGATCAATATCAGAGTCACCAAGAACAACTGGAGAAGACAGAAATTTATAGTCGCCCATCTTGATACCGACATTTGGAACCATCATGCTAGAGCTCAAACGCTTAGCTGGAGAAATAACTTGCATAGCTCTAGGTAATTCCTCTGTGTCAAAATTGTGCTTCGATGCAAAAGGATATGACATGAAAGAATGCGATGCACCAGTATCAAATAAGACTTTTGCAGGAATATCATTAACAGGAAGATTACCCATGATCACATCTGAAGAATCCTCTGCCTGAGCTGCATTCAACATGTTCACCTTTGCATACTTTGGATTATGCTTGACCACAGCATTGCTTGAAGATCTCACAGGAGGAGGAGGAGGAAGGTGCCTTTGATTGAAGCATTTGTTCGCGTAGTGACCTTTCTGCTGGCACTTGTTGCAAGTCACTTCTGAGAGCGGACGATGATAAGGAGCATTTGACCTTGAAGCTTGAGGCTGAGACTTGTTCTGATAGCCTGGGTTGGGTGGGTGGGAAGATCCACGGCCACCTGGGTTCTTCTGTTGGTAAGGCTGACAAAACGGAGGAGGAGGAAGATAGAACTTCTGCTGCTTCGCTGCCACTTGTGAGGAAGAAGAATACTGCACTACATCCCTGATTCTCTTCTTAGAAGCCTCACACTTGAGCTGAGCACCTTCTTGCTTGAGTGTCATATTGTAGAATTGATCAAACTGAGTAGGCTCAACAAGAACGAGAGCTAACTGCAGATCCTCTCTAAGGCAACCTCTGAATTGATAGATCATACTTTTCTCATCAGGAACATCTTGCTTAGCAAACGAGCAAGTTTCTGAAACTGCTTGTTGTATTCGTACACTGACATGTTGCCTTGCTTGAGATTGCGGAACTCCTCACGCTTGCTCTCAACAACACTGGTAGGAATATGGTGAGCTTTAAAGTCCCGACAGAAATCAGTCCAAGTAATCACTCGACCACCTCTGGAATCCTTGTATTGCTGGAACCAATCAGCTGCCTGATCCTTGAGCTGAAAAGAAGCGAACTTGACATAGTCCTCAGGCCTGACATTGCTGCATTCAAAATGCTTGTTGATATCCAGGAGCCAATCATCGGTGTCTGTGGCCTCGACACAGTAGCTGAAAGACTTCGGCTGATTTGCCAGGAACTGGTTGAGGGTAGGAAATAGAGGCTGATGATTGAACTGCCCTTGACCTTGATTCCCTTGGTTGCCTTGGCCTTGGTTGCGCTCTTGCATGAGCTGGATCATCATCTGAGCATGGGCGTTAGAGGCTGCCATCAAAGCTTGCCATGCCTCCGGAGGCGGAGGTGGAGGTGGAGGGTTCGCCTGACTCCCATCATTGCGTTCCGGATTCTGACGCGTTGGCGGAGCCATCCTGAAGAGGGTGACATCCGTTAGCATCTTGATAGACAGATAGACAAGTTGAATCAACGGATAGAAATTGCAACATATAGTCTTCACAATAAACATTCGAACAAGGATGAACGAATGAATTCCAAAGCAAACATCACACGTCCATAAAGGTGAGAAGCCACTTGATAAGAGATTGATGAATGAAATAAACAAGGTACAACTGGAACAAATAAGTGGTAAGGATTACCCAATCACAAACCAAATATCTGCGGGAAGAAATGCTAGAGCTACTTGAATCCCACCTATAAACTCCCGAAACTTTCTGGTTATGCAATCAGGTGTTGGGGATACAGGGGAAGCAATATATCTCACCCAAACTAACAATCCCTACATCCAGCTGTATCCATCCGTCAACACATAACCAAGAAACCTTCGGAAATCGTGTACCTCAACCTTCGAAAAGCATCCGTTATACGAGTTATGGCAATACTCCCGAACTCCCCCAGTACTGGGTGACGTCGAGGTTATCTCACCAACAACTGCATAAAAGAGATTTTCGATGTCGGCAAAACTCAGGTATTCCAGAACTGCAACGATAAAATTGTGACGACAACACCTCAGAGCTCAACTCCCCGGGTCAAGCCACAACCTAAATAGTCAGGAGGCACCAAGAACAATGTTCTCGTCACAAAACCATCGGAACGATTCCAAGATACCCGCGTGATCCTAAATTTTTTTAGTGAAATTTGAGAAGAGGAAAGTCAAAACATCTACGTCAGGAGACCTCACCAGAGCGACGAAGGGACTGAGGAGTAAAAAGAATCCTACTCTCCGATATATATAATCCTAAGACTCAAAACATTTTTGTTCTAGACTCAACATCGCCAGCAAACAATCAAGCAGGGGGCTCCTAAGTCGGGGATGGCTCTGATTACCAACTTGTAACACCCACGATGCGGCTATATCTCCCACGTGTCGAAGCACGACTTAGAGGCATAACCGCATGGTGGTTTTGTCGCAAGAAGGGTCATCTTCACACAATCCCATGTAATGAACAAGAATGGGATAAAGAGAGTTGGCTTACAATCGCCACTTCACACAATACATAATTTAGATCATACATCATTCAAATACACTCATAGACCGGCTACGGTCAAGTTCAAATGAAAAGAAGACAACCCCAAATGCTAGATCCCCGATCGCCCCGACTGGGCTCCACTACTGATCATCTGGAAACGATACATAGTAACGACCAAGGGCCTCATCAAACTCCCACTTCAGCTCAGTTGCGCCATCTGCGCCAGTATCCTCGGCACCTGCATCTGTTTTGGTAGAATCTGTGAGCCACGGGGACTCAGCAATCTCACACCCGCGAGATCAAGACTATTTAAGCTCATAGGTAGGTAAGGGGTAATATGGTGGAGCTGCAGCAAGCACTAAGCATATATGGTGGCTAACATACGCAAGTGAGAGCGAGAAGAGAAGCAACGCATCGGTCGAGAAGCTAGAAGCGATCAAGAAGTGATCCTGAAACTACTTACGTCAAGCATAACTCAAACCGTGTTCACTTCCCGGACTCCGCCGAGAAGAGACCATCACGGCTACACACGCGGTTGATGCATTTTAATGAAGTCAAGTGTCAAGTTATCTACAACCGGACATTAACAAATTCCCATCTGCCTCATAACCGCGGGCACGGCTTTCGAAAGATTATATACCCTGCAGGGGTGTCCCAACTCAGCCCATCACAAGCTCTCACGGTCAACGAAGGATATACCTTCTCCCGGGAAGACCCGATCAGTCTCGGAATCCCGGTTCGCAAAACATTTCGACAATGGTAAAACAAGACCAGCAAAGCCGCCCGAAGTGCCGACAAATCCCGATAGGAGCTGCACATATCTCGTTCTCAGGGCACACCGGATGAGACTAGCTACGAGTAAAACCAGACCTCGAGTTTCCCCGAGGTGGCCCCGCAGGCGCTCAGTTCGGACCAACACTCGAAGGAGCACTGGCCCGGGGGGGGGGGGTTAAATAAAGATGACCCTTGGGCTCGCGAAAACCCAAGGGAAAAGGGCTTAGGTGGCAAATGGTAAAACCAAGTTTGGGCCTTGCTGGAGGAGTTTTATTCAAAGCGAACTGTTAAGGGGGTCCCATAAATCACCCAACCGTGTAAGGAACGCAAAATCAAGGAACATAACACCGGTATGACGGAAACTAGGGCGGCAAGAGTGGAACAAGTCACCAGGCATAAGGCCGAGCCTTCCACCCTTTACCAAGTATATAAGGTGCATTAATTAAACAGGAGATATTGTGATATCCCAAAATATCCATGTTCCGACCAGGAACAAACTTCATCTTCACCTGCAACTAACAATGCTATAAGAAGGGCTGAGCAAAAGCGGTGACATAGCCAAACAACGGTTGATAGGACAGGTTGGTTAGAGGTTTGACATGGCAATAGGGAGGCATGGTAAACAATGGCAGGTAGAGCTAACATAGCGATAGAGCGAGTACTAGCAAGCAAAGATAGAAGTGATATCGAAGGTATGGTCATCTTGCCTGCAAGGTTCTCAGAGTTGTCGAAGGCTTGATCCTCGTAAGCGTACTCAACAGGTTCCTCGTAAGCGTTCTCGTCTCCCGGCTCTACCCAAAGCAAGAACACAAGCAAAGGAACCACAATAAATCACGGTGCAATGCACAAGCAACATGATGCAATACATGTCATGATATGCGAGATGTGATATGCAATGCGTATGCGTGCTTCCGGAAGGAAAGATGATGAACAAGGCATCAACTTGGCAAACCAAGTATGCCGCTGGAAAGATGAGATGATTTCGGTTGAAATCGATATAAAGATCACCGGATTCGGGTGCACGGTTTGCAAATGACAAGCAAGACAAGATATGATGCAAACTGCTTAAAACAGCAACATGGCCACTTGGATGCAAAGTATAAATAAGCTATAGCACCCAAACATATGAACAAAATGCATAGCAGTGATGTACAGGAGATGCTCTACGAAACATGAACACTGAGCTCGATCTATAAACCACTAGAGCATGACTAAAATAGCATGGCAATAATGCAAAAGATAACAGTTTCTACAGACTTAGTGGAATTACTAGACATAGCAGAAACAGATTCATCATGGCATCTCTACAGGCTTGATTAACTCACTACCAGGCATGTCATGGCATGGAACAAGTGCTAGCATGAAGTAGGCATGAAAATGAAGCTACTCATGTGCAAAACAACCACCTAGCATTTTTGCATGAACAAACACATAAAGGACAAAAGAGCAACATAGATTGAGATGACATGTTCATGATCTTGCTCAAATGCAGAAACTAATGCCACCACTGGATTGGTGGGATTTTTCTACCCCAAAAACATATATAATATGTTAGGGTTGCTGTAGAAAAATCATCACAAATGCACTAAGATAAAACCTGCCCTAAATGGAAATGACAGAATTGGCATTTTCCATATTTGGAAACGTCCAGAAATGGACTTGCCCGAAATGGATAGATTCTAAATGCCAGAAATGGAATATTCGCTGGGAACAACAATAAATAAATAAAAAACAAACAGGGGCTAAGGGAGGTTGACAGGTGGGGCCACCCTGTCATACACACAGTGCAAAGAAACAGGAAAAAGGGGGGAAGGATAATGCACCCGCGGGGGATCGAACCCGGGTCTCCCCGGTGTGGTTCTGCATCGGCAACCACTGGGCTAGGTAGGTACTAATGATAGGAAAAGGGGTTCGGCCCCTTTTAGAGACACACCAGATCGAGTTCATCTGTGCAAAACAGAGAAGACGACGGCGCCGGCGAGGGCAACGGCGGCAACCAGCGGGGCACAGGGACTCCGGCGGGCGTGCGGAAAGGGGTAAGGATGCATGCAACTACGAGGGGATGGAGGGGCGCTCGAGCTCGGGCAGTTGCTCGACTCGGGGCCATGGCGTCCGCGGCGAGCGGCAGCAGCAGCTATGGTGACACAAGGAAAGGCCGGGTGCGCGCGGGAGCGCGAACGAGCGGCGCGAGCGAGCTGCGGGAGCATGACAGGGGGGATTCGGAGCGGGGACACGCAAGCACGCTACGGTTGAACAACACTGCACAAATAAATTCAGAGATCGCCGGAGCACTGCGAGCGCGGGGAAGACATGGATCGGCTGAGAACTACGGGTGCCTACATGCCATGGGAAGGATGGGAGAGGGAGGTGCATTACCAAGCTCACCCAAGGACACGATGTAGTCGACGGAGACGAGCTGGCGGCGACGAAGTGGAGCTCTGAACCTTGGCGCGGTCCTGACCGAGAGGAAGGTGGAAGCAGAGGACGTCGAGGAACTCGTCGTCCGGGGCACCGTAGTCGACGTCGTGGAAGGAGACGACGACGAGGAAGAAGAAGGACACGATCTACGGGGTTGGGGTGACCGGAGAGCACGCCGGCGACGAGGTGCGCTCTCAGGTGCGCTCGGGACGGAGCGGTTGCGGTGGATCTGGTGGTTCTACTCACCTGGCGGCGGCGATGAGAGGAAGAGGGAAACCCTAGGGGTGTGTGGACAAGGAGAGGGGTTAAAAGGGGGGCCAGGGCGACGGGTGGAGCGTGACGTCGACGCGGCCATGGCCATGTGCGAGCCCGGCACGAGCTTGACGAAAAGGTGAGGGGCGGGTGCGCTGTATCCAGAGGCTGGCTAGTGGGGTCGCGGGTGACACGTGGGCGTACGGGCTCCTGGGTAGCGTCACGGCTGGGTGAGAAACGACGAGGGCGCGAGCGAGCTGGCTGGCTGCGCTGGCTGGGCTGGCGGGCAGGAAAGGACCTGGCTTGGCTGCGGGAGGCCCAGGGGGGCTGCTACGCTGGCTGGGCTGATACTCTCATTTTTCTATTTGTTCAAACAGAAATAGAAAAAGAAAAGCACGGGGTAAAAGGAGAGGAGTTTGAGTATAAAGAATATATTCTCAAGCTCCTGGAATTATCCACTATTTGAATAAATTGCATTGGGCATTTTTAGAGGTAGAAAAATAAGACAAGTTTGAATATAATTCAAACTTGTGTCATTTTTGAACCTGATCAAAACAACTTCAAATAAGGAGACATTTGGCAGAGAGGTTTATGACATGGAGCAAGATTTATAGGGAGAATATGAACGTTAATAGAGAAAGGAAAATAGCACTTAGCAAAAGAAGGAAGGAAAAGGGAAGGAAGGAGAAGTGAGGGTGCAATGGTTTGAAAGGGGGACAAAGGTCATGCCCATGATGCTCATGGCAACAACATGAATGACAAAATGCAACATGAGATGGCATGAGATGAAAATGCACTATATGATGATGACATATGATGGCTAAAAGGAATATGACAAGAAGCACAAATGCAATATGGTAAGGAGAGCGTGACAATGAAAAGAAAAAACCACATAACCAAACAAGATGAGGCCAAACATGATAAAACCCACAAGAATTGGATGAAGGTCAAGTTGATATCTTGCCAAAATGGGACATGTTACATCTGGGGTGTTACATAAACCTAGTATAAGGGAAGGGGGATGGTGTGACATGTGTAGTAGCGAGATAACACGGGTGCGGGCGGGGGGAGCAGACTATTTGGAAGAGACATCGAGTGTGTGTGTGGGAGAGGGGTGTGAGAGCGAGAGAAAGAGAGAGCTAGCGACGACAGAGAGAGAGAGAGAGAGAGAGAGAGAGAGAGAGAGAGACAGAGAGACAGAGAGACAGAGAGAGAGGAAGAGAGGGGGCGAGAGGGATCGTTTGTGTCCATAAATGGCGTATAGATAGGGAGACAATGTTGATGTTGTCCGAAATTAGCCTATGAATGGAGATGCAGGGGAAGCGAGTCATCGTGTGTGTGATAGGGACTTAATGAGAGATCTAGAATAGATGGTGTAGAGAACAATATGCAAAATCGAGAACGATTATACATTAGGGAGCTATGCAAAGAGTCACGACATATATGTATACATGGAAGGAGCTGGGGCGGGTCCGCATGTGGAAGAGATAGAAAGAGGAGAGTGGTGCACAAGGAGACAAAGTGTGCTTGTTTGCAGTGGGGGTGGTGTGTGAGGTGAGTGCGCGAGAACCACATAACTAGGGAGATAGATGTTTGGTGGCGACGTTTTGTGTGTATGGGAAATATACACTCTACATAGTGCGTGTGCTTGGGTAAGAGAGATAGTGGGAGACCTAGAGAGTGAGGGAAGAGATGTGTGCATGCCCGGGAGACAAAGTGATAGAGACCTATGTTGGGGTCCGGACTTTACAAGAGAGAGGGGTGTTAATGTGCTCGTGTGCTGGTGTCTAGGGGAGAGAATGACTTCTCTATGTGTGTGTGTTTGTGGTGGTGGTGGGGGGGGTGACTTCAGATAAAGAGTGAGGTGTCTATATTTGAGGGACTTTAGTGTAATTAAATATTGTGCACTCACGGTTGATCAATTTGTTTCACAGTTTGTACTATGAGATAACGATACTTTTGAACATGCGTGATATACCTTTTTAAGCGGAGGTACATTTTTTAAGCCGGAATTTCGTGATTTCAAATTCATATATCAAACCTAGAGATATACACATACGGGCATGTTCAAACTTTATAATCATTCACTTTATTCATACACATACACATTTTTGCTTTTGTCATCATATTTAGGATAAACACATTTGGAAATTCATTTGAATTGGACCGTATGATGGTATTTGCTTGTAGTAGCTCAATGATCCATATTTGAATTGAATGGACAATCTAAGTTTTGAGTTGGAGACATTGATTTTAAAAACTTGCACTTTTTTTTGCGTGCAAAACAAATAAATTCTCAGCCATGATATCATAGCCGGCCGTACGAGAGCAGAATACTTATAATTTTAGGCGCCAAAAGCTTTCAAACTTCCCGCTCACATCGAAATATCACGCGCCCGAAAGTTTAGCCATGCGATATTCCTGTTTTACCCCTGCCACATGAACGGAAAAGGGCTGCTTTGGAAACTCCATTGTTTTCCCCTCTTTGCCCCCAACATTCTTCCCCAGAGCCCCTCCCCTTCCCCTCCCCGACCCCCCCAACCACGGCAAGCCGCCGAATCTAGTCCTCCACCGCAGCGGTGGACCTCACACCCCGCCGGATCTACCTTCCGCACCTTGGAACCCCCAACTGCCAACTCACCACTTCACCGGGGCCGCTTCAGCGACTGGCTTGTCCACCGCTCCAGATCTCCTTGACCGCCATCATGGTCCACCGCAACGGATCTGCTTAACCGGCGCCCTCGTCCACCACAGCGTAGGCCCTTCACTGACTCCCTCGTCCGCCCCTTCGCTGGCCCTTCATACAAGCCCTCGTCCTCGGCAACAGATCCACCTCACCGAAAGCACTGTACAACATGCTCGCCGAAGCCTTCGTCCACTGCACCGGACCCGCTCCACGGACGCCATATTCAACTCCACTGGCCCTGCTTTACCGACGCCGCAGCCTCATCAGGTTATTTCAATTTGTACTCCTTCGGTTTTTCTCTTTATCGTGCAACTGTTCACTTACCACAGATGAGCTTTCTTGTATGTCGACAGGCACCGCAACCGTAGCACTAGAGCCGCTTCAGTGACGGCGACAGTCGGCCCAAACTCAACCGCAACACGAGCACCATCGACGATCCTTAGCTATCAAGTATGACAACGATACCCATATGCCGCCGAGAATGAGGTACTATCATCCAACGGTCGGCGCGTACATTCACTTTCCTAGCATAAGCACCGCACCTTTGAATTTCTTCAAGGCATCATTCAGTTTTTCATGAGACGCGTTATTCTGCTTGCACCTGTAGGGCCATACTTCTGGCAGTGAACATGTTACATGTGCTAAATTACATACCAGTGCACATCTATATCTATATATCTGTACTACTATATAGTGTACCAGTTTTGAGATGGATCCAGAGCATCAATCATAACCGTCGATCTCCAAAATCCAAGGGCTAAAATCAGCCGGATTCGCCATGATCAGTAGACTGTTGTTGCCTCTGCTGTGTTCTAGAATATTCATGTGGCCCTTCCAGGAAAAAAGTCCCATATGTGATGCCTCATGGGCTATATTACTGCTTGAGCGCAAGATGACTTGAGCCCAGATAAGAAGGTTTGGGAGGAGAATCGGAAGAAAAAATAATAGAGTAACATACAGTTTTTTAATGAACCTCCAGTATTTTAGATGTGAATGTACAGTTTTTTGTGTGAATATTAAAAACAATTGTGGGTGGAATTCCATTTATCAAAATCACTCCATTATACTTTTTTCGAGTCACACTCCAAAATCACTCCGTTCTTTTAAGACGTGCATTGCACGTGCATACATACTAGTATAGTTAATATGCTTTAGTTTTGTTCTGATGCCACCTGTTGGTTAATGTTCTCTATGCTCATCAGCAAACTAGCATGTGGTTCCGCTGCTTTTTGTTCGTTTTATCCTACATTTTCTGATGCTAGCTATTACATCACTGCTCCGAGTCTGTGTTCATTACTTGTTTGTGTGTTCTTGATCTTCCCAAGTTGCATGACTAATTTGATGCTTCTATTAATATGGAGCTGCCAACCCCATCAAGCAAAATATTTGTTCTTTTGGGGCCGGCACCTCGAACAAGCATAAAAATAGAGGGAAGCAGATATATTGTCGTGTATGCACACACCCTTCTTTAATTAGTTTAGATGAACCATTGATGATCAATTCGAACCAGTGCATGTGATTAAAATTAATTTTACCTAAATAGATGGTGCAGAATAAACTACAACAACTAGATTTTCAACCACGGGATGCGGACGATATTTTCAAAGAACATTGCAACAGCAGCTAGGCTTCACAGCAACATATGGTAAGCCAATGTGTTTTAGTACATGTGAAATGTAATGCGAGTGGACTGCTTTCTTTGCTTGTGCCCTCAACGTGTAATCTTACCGAATTACAAATAGTTCAGTTGTCTGCTTTGCTGTATTGCTTGATTCGAATGCTTGTTTGTTGTTACGCTATACCTGAGTTGGCCAATATGTCAGCAGTGCCTGCTGTACTATCGTAAAGAAATGCATGCCTATTTCATTTGAGTCCTTAGCTTTTCCTCTCAACTTCATCACAAGACTGTCTTTGTAGTTTATATGAGGCCACATTGTTAAGTGCTTTCTCAGATTATTTCAACTGCTTAGATGCCTTGGCAACTTAAATATAGCGGTTGTACACTCCCTTTCAACTAGGGATGTCAACTGGGTCCCGTTTAATCCCGATTAAAGTCCACTACTGGTATGATAGTTCAGAAGAGTTTTTGTTTTTTGAGGAAAATGAACTTGGGAGGTAGCAAAAACTAACTAGATGGGACTGGCGGATGTCGTTTATTTGCCACTTACATCCCTAGTTTCATATTACCATTTTAATTTCTTTTTGGCTGATGCTGCTTCGAACCATTCAAATATAGTTTGCCATGCTCGGCAATAATTCGTCCGTCGTTTACCATGTAAGCTTACTGCCTGGATCATACGATAACTATCTCTTACTTATGTCCAGCGGAAACCTTTCATGATGCCATTCACACTAGGACACAATGTACAACCCCAGAATCTATTTGTGGAAGCAGTGCGCCATCCATGTTACCAGATGGTAGCAGTTCGGAGGCAACACCGTCGGAGAGCAGTCTGAGCACAGATATTATAGTGCTTGAGGCTCTACTAGAGGCAGAAAGAGATGGTGTGGCTGCCATGAATGAGGTAATCTTTATCTTGAGGCTGGAAATTACGGAATTAGCGGCACGCATTATGCAAGCAACCCAAGAATTGGAGGAAGTAAGAATGTTGCATTTGAAGACGGAGGAGGTCCTGCTATTTCTACTATCTGAAGCCCAAGGTAATCCCTGTTCTTCTTTAGATACCAATTGAAATTTTCATTAGATTATTGTACTTGCATGTTGTGTCATGTCTCTGAATGGATTATGTTGCAAGACCCCCTATGTTGTCCGGAATTCCATGTTGTCCATGTGTTGTAATGATCCGAATTTTTTAGGCGAGGTAATCCTCAGTACTTGTATGATTGACATAAGGTGAACTGTTTTTCATGTGAGCATATTTTATTGGATGAAATAACTGTTTGAATCAGAGTGTATCCAACCTACTGAATTCGAAGATCACGACATTTCTAAATCATAATCATATATAAAGGTGGAATAAATCTTTGTTGTGGTGTTGAAGAAATAAATAACAAAACATATAATTATATGTGGATATTCGTAATCGAATACAAATTGGATTTGAATTTAGTTTGCCAGGTCCCAGGGCAAACGTGAATGCTAATTCTCCCAAGTTTTGAACGAAGCGGCTAAACACCCACTATAATTTGTGGGCTTCCCGAAGAAAGTGTTTGCGAGATGGAAATTACGGTCTACCCGTGACACTGAGTACATCCTTATCGACCGGATTTACACTGCTATCGATAGGGGTAGACTAGTAACTTCAATCAGATGTGACACGACGGCCTCTGAGCCCATTCAGACACGGTGGGCGCCAAACGTGGGCGGCAAAACACATTTGATTCAAGCTCGTCCGAAAGACATGTGTCTCTTCCTCCATTTCCCCATTCATACACGGTGGGCGGCAAAACAAACTCTCCTCGTCCGAAATCGATGTAGGCTAATATTTTAAATAGGGGCAGATGTGTAACTTCCATCAGACGTGACACAACCGCCCTACCTGTCAGCCCCGTTCATACACCATGGGCGCCAACCGTGGGCGGCAAAACACCCTCTCCTCGCCCGAAATAGTTACCGGCAAATATTTGGGAGATGCGAGATTACCGTCCAATCCCCAACCGACGCGATGTTCAAAATTTTAAACGGGGGATAAGTTCGTAACTTTCCCCCATTTCAAAGAAGCGCGTCCCAAAGTTTGAGATCCCCCCTCCCCTCCATTTCCCCATTCATACACCGTCGGTGGCACGACAACCTCCGCACTGCGGCCAGCCTCCTCCGTCCGCCACCCCATCCTCCACCTTGCCGGAGCCGCTACCCCTACCCCGTCGTCCACTGCAAGAGATGGACGTCTCTCATCCACGGCGCTGGACAAGGATCCTTTCATCGCCTCCTCTCGCTTCATCGGCGTCGTCGTCCACCTTGTCGTTGCCGCTCCTATGACCGCCTCGTCCACGGCAACAGGATATATCCCCCGACCCGGCCGTCTGCCGTCTAAAGTCTTCTTCCCCGCCGCCGACAGCCATCGCACCCGCAGCACCCTCAATGTATCAGCATAGGCCTACACGGCGTCGCAAGAGAGGTGGTACTCTTCCATATGTGCTTAAGTTATTGATCTCACCCGGAAAATAGATCATAATTTGTTTACTGTACTTTTCTTGTCCGTACCAAATCGTAGTGGCTAGTTGAAAGCAAACATTGGTTGCAAAGTAGCTTTGTCCGGTTAGCACCTTCAGATCCGCCATGGCACGGGCACTATACTCGTAAAGCTTATGGTTTCCCCCCATTATATTCACTACCATCATCGTAGGTGCTTCATGTCGTGCTAGCACTGCTCCTCAAGACCTCAACCCAAAGCTTACGTGTTGAAATACGAATCTGATATGATGCTCATATCACTAAAACAGAGAACGTTTAATTGGTCACCTAATGTTCCTATATTCGTTTCGAAAAGCATGTGCGCCACCCACTGGTCCAGCTAGTTTCACTTTCCTGATTTTTCTCTTGATGCTTAGGGTTTTCCCCTTTTATCTACTCTACTATGATCTGCGTAGGTGCTTTCTGTCGTACTGGCATTACTCCACCCTTCAAGCTAAACAACACAACACTCAGAATTCGAAAGCTTAGTTGTTCAAATATGATTGTGATATGATACTGATATTAGTTAACCGACACATTTAATTGGTTAGCTAAAGGTCCCACTTGAGTTTCCAAATGCATGTCGCGACATATAGAGAGACAGCATAATTGCATTTCTTTGTCACTTGTTGACCGTACTTTCTTGTCCATACCAAATCTTAGTTGTTATTTCAAAGCAAACATCGGTTGCTAACTACCCTTTGCGCGGTTTGCAGCTTCAGATCTGCCATCCCACTGCCACGGTCAACACTGTACTCATCATGCTTATGTTTTCCCCATTTTATGATGACCACAATAAGCCTACGTGGTTCGTGTCGTAATAGCACTGCTCCACCCATCGAGCTAAACAAGCTTAGTTGTACAAATTCATATCTGATATTATTGCTGATATTAGTAAAACTGAGAGATGTTTAATTGGTGAGCTAAATGTTCCTACTTTAGTTTCGAAATGCATGTGAGCCACATATGGAGAGACCGGAAAGAATAGTATTTCTCTGTGCGCTCTGGTTCATCATGGGTGGCCAACCGACATTGTATTGAAAGACTTGTAATATCTTCAATCTGCTTGCTCTTCTGCTCTTCTTTAAGATGATACTCTTCTCTTGCGGTCGACTGGTCAGGTCGAGTTGTTCTCCCTTAGTATATTTTGAATCTGTCAGGTCAGGTCGACTTGTTCTTCTTTACTATATGTTGAAGCTATCATCTGCGAAGTGTCATCACTTCTGGAGCTCTCATATTTTGAGTAGTAGGCCACATTATATTAATGCACACAACAAATTACAGCATGCATGGCATCTTTTAAAAGAATTACAGAGATAGCACAAAGGGGTTTACAGGGAGGCAGTATTGGATTAGAATCACTTCTGCATTACAAAGAAAATCTCACTTGTTTTTATGTTTTCATGCATGTCAGATATTGAACATTATCAAAATGAATATGAGAATGGGCGCACGAGAGGAATATTGCGGAACGATCCACTGGCTAACAAACTTGGCATGGTGGAGGATGGCCTATCTTATTCACCCATCAAGGTGCTTGCTCTAGCTTTGCAAAGTTGTATTGGTCGCACATATTTTGCATCTGACCTCTTGCATTACTTCTACTTTGTTACACCATCTGCTTAGTTTAAGCATCATATATGATTATATGCCATACCTATCCATTTTCTGTACCTATTCCATGTGTCGTCACACTATGTTTTTCCAGTCAAATGTTGTTCTTTCGTAATAGATGTCCAAAAGGAAGAGGGTGAGTGCAGATCCTCAAGGAGTACAAACTATGTATTTGGAAAAGGTAGTGATACCTGTTAAATCAGATAGATCAGCAGCCACAGAAAACACAGGCCCAACTGTACCACACTTTACCCCTACTCCAGTGGCCAAACCCCTATTAGAACTGCTGGGAGCCCAGCGTCAGGTACTGTCTATGATATCAATTCAAAATTTGAACTCCTAAATTTCTGCTTGTGCCTTACCTTCTCTCTTGTATGAAAAGTAATTTCAGATGAATCTCCTTGCTCAAAGGATCATACGATCTCAAAACAATAATGGGCTCTGCATTGCTCTCGTCAGTACCTCTCTCCCTTTTGCCTTGTAACGCTGTACTTAATTAATTGCTATTTGATTATGTATCATCAGTCTGCACCTGAGCTTCATTATCCTCTGTTTCTTCCAATATTATTTGATCTATATTTACTCTTTGCAAAATGTAGAATAATGGCAACGCTTATAAAGAATTTTCTTTGGGGAATTTATTGAATTATCCTTCCATCAACATGGAGAAGGGCTTTGTCCAGCCCGTGTTAACATGTAATGTAAGTTCATCCTTCTCAAGCCTTCAAACTTTGTTCTAGTATAGATTTGGATAGGCATCATTTCCTCCACTGTTGTTTGCTTTGCTGTTTACATCTGATTGGATGTTTGCAACAACTACCAGTTTCAAATTGTAGTTGTAAAAACATGTTCCTTATGCAGAACAGATCCATTTATTTGCTTATATAATTGTGAAACCTGTTACGTGTCTCCTTGTTTCTCTTTCAGAGTCGTATCTCTTACGCCAGGCAGAACTTTAGGGAAGATAGTGAGCCAAACCATCTTGTGGACAGCGAGATGACCCCAAGGTCCTGTCTTGATGAAGACAGTGAGTTGAAGCTACTCACCAGCAGGTGTGAGACAACCTCTGTGCAGTCGCTGCCTCAATCAGTTCGACTTCTTCAGTCTCAACTTAAAGCGGAAAGGCTTGCTTCAGCTCAGCTCCGACTTGAAGTCAAAGATGCAATGAAGATGTCAGAGGACTGTCGTGCGCACCATCAAGCCTTAAATCTAGTGTTGATGCATCTATCGTTGACACAACTGAGGTCTACTCAGCTTCTTCAGCTGTTTGGGGGGCCCTTCCTGGCCAGGCCTAGTGCCTTCTGAAGTGCTCTCAGTTTTGTATATTCTTTTGTCGGCGCGTTTATTTGCACTGGTGGCGAACTTTGATGCCCAGTGGATGTAATATGTGATAGCCGTGATAGCCTAGCGTAAGTTGCTTGCTTATTTATTTCCTTGTTGTCTTGTTTATTTGTTTGCTTGTAGTCATTGCAGTTCTTTTTTCGCGGTTTGCTAGTGGCTGCAATAACCTATTTTTTAAAACTAGGCTACAATAACCATGGGCTAATATTTACTGTAGTGACACTGGGCCTCCTATGGGCCGTAGAAACAGTGGGCCTTCTACGGGCTGTAGAAACAATGGGCCTTCTAAGGGCAGTAGAAACAATGGGCTTTCTACGGGCCGTATCATCAATGGGCCTTATACGGGCAGTATGATAACATGGGCCAATAACAGGCCGCATTATGGCCGTAAACGGGCTAGAGTTGGAATCGTCCGTTCATGGGCCGACCATAACGGGCCATCAACAGGCCGTATTTCATGACGCTATGAAAACGGCCCAACGTATTAACGGACCACAAATGGGCCGACTGTAACCACGGGCTGAATTTGGCCCACAAGCAGAAAATGACAGTAACGGGCCATAAGTAAACGAATGCTGGAAATGAGCCCAAGAATAAATGGGCTCCGAGAAGGCCGAAAGATAACATGGGCTGGAAACGGCCCAACGGAATAACGGGCCGTTAATGGGTATAAAGTGATACACTGTTCATTACGGGCCAGTTTCACCACGGGCCTTTAATGGGTGTAAAGTGATACACTATTCATTATGGGCCAGTTTCACCACGGGCCGTTAATGGGTGTAAAGTGATACACTATTCATTACGGGCCAGTTTCACCACGGGCCGTTAATAGGCCAAGAGTTACATAGGGCCTCATATGGGCCGAAAGACGTCATGGGCCATACATGGGCGAGAAGTGAAAACGGGTTGGAATCATATTGGGTGGCCCAGATGATGCTACTGGGCCTAATTGGGATAGGGCGTAACGGGCCTTGGGTTAGCGCGCTGTAAATGGGCTATATGCGAACATGCCGTTAACAGGCTTTCCATGGGCCGGGCCGCCACATTTTGACCAAGTCAAACGGGCCGGCCTTTTCACAGGAATGGGCCTCTATTGGGCCGTGCCACGTGTCGACGTATCATAGGCACATTCTGTCCAATGAGTGGATGACATCTGTCCCAACAGTGAGCCGACACGTGTTTCCTCCAGCCAATGATGATTTTAGACATGGAAAATCCCCATTGGTCGGGGTTGTTAACGGGTTATCGGATCCAAAACCCGACCCGAGACCTTAACGACGTTCTGTTACGGTGGATGCCACGTGTTGGTCACCCTTGAAGAAAGCACTTCTGTGACGCGCGATTTATCGTCATGGAAGTGGACACTTCTGTGATGATAATTTTGGTAATGTCATCGAACACTTCCACGACAGCACAAGTATGACTATCTCGATTTTGTCATAAATTTGGCATGGATGTACATGCATGACAAAAAACGTGACCTATTGTGACAAACACGTATCATCACGGAAGTGTATTTTTTTGTAGTGAATAGTAGTAGATGCAGGCAGGAGTCGGTCTACTTGTTTTGGATGTGATGCCTATATACATGATCATGCCCAGATAACATCATAATTATTCACTTTTCTATCAATTGCTTGACAGTAATTTGTTCACCCACCGTAATACTTATGCTCTCGAGAGAAGCCTCTCGTGAAACCTATGGCCCCCGGGTCTATCTCTTATCGTATTTGCTTTCAATCTACTTTTATTTGCATCTTTACTTTCTTGCATCTATATTATAAAGTACCAAAAATATATTTATCTTATCATACTATCTCTATCAGATCTCACTTTCGCAAGTGGTCGTGAAGGGATTGACAACCCCTTTATTGCGTTGGTTGTGAGTTCTCAGTTTGTTTGTGTAGGTGCTTGGGACTTTTGAGGAGCCTCCTACTGGATTGATACCTTGGTTCTCATAAACTGAGGGAAATACTTACGCTACACTTGTTGCATCACCCTCTCCTCTTCGGGGAAAACCAACGCTAGCTCAAGACGTAGCAAGAAGGATTTCTGGCGCCGTTGCCGGGGAGGTCTTCGCTCAAGTCAAGACATACCAAGTACCCATCACAAACTCATCTCCCTCGCATTTACGTTATTTGCCATTTGCCTCTCATTTTCCTCTCCCCCACTTCACCCTTGCCGTTTTATTCGCCCTCTCTTTCCCAATCTCCTCCTCTCTTTCCCTTTTGCCTTTCTCTCGTTTGCCTTTTTGTTTGCTCGTGTGTTAGTTTGTTCACCTTGTCACTATGTCTAGTCTCTTATCTTCTCCGTTATCTCTCGAGAATGAAGTTTTAAATTTTAAGCAAAGGGAGGGAGAAAATCTAAAAGACGCTTGGTATAGAATTTGCAATGCTCAAAATAGATCTAACAGGAAGCAATCTACTTCAGTTCTTCTTCGTAATTTTTATGTAGGTGCTAATTCTTGGTTTAGATATATCCTTGATACCATTACCGGAGGGAATTTCTTGGGTAGCCATACTTTTGATTCTTACAATGCTTTAATAGATTTATTTGGCTCACCACCTCCTTTGATTAATGGAACTATGTTAACTTTGGAGCATGTTATGCAAAGACTTGAAATTATTGAGAATAAAGTTGCTACCATTGAATCAATTGAAAATCTTGATAAAAAGATCCACAATCAAATTACCCAATATGGATCTAAGGTAGGAACGACTTTGAAAAATATTAAAGAAAAAGAACCCATAGTTAACGAGAAAATAAATCTAGATTCCACAAGAATCGATAAACTTGAGGGTATCATTACCAACTTGGGAACCGTTTTTTCTTCCGTAGAAAACACTCCAAGTTCGTCTACTAAAAAACCTAAGCTTACTTATGTTCCTAATAGTAAGGGTGAATCATCTAGTAAGGAAACTGCGGATCTTAAATCTATAAGTGTTCATCCCAATCTTTTTGCCATCATTAAGGAATCATTTGCTATGAATGAATTTTTTGATCTTGTGCCTAAGAGTTTGATAATTACTAGAAAGAAAGAAATTTCTAAGAAAGATAGATGCCTCATTGAAGAATTGCCCACCAAAGATGGCACTCGTTAGATCTATCCTTGCTTTTATGCCTAGCTAGGGGCGTTAAACGATAGCACTAGTTGGGAGGCAACCCAATTTTCTTTATGTTCTTTGTTTTTGTTCCTGTTTAGTGTTAAATTTTGTTTCTACTTTCTGTTTATATATGTTTTTATCTTTTGTTTAGTGTTTGTGCCAAGTAGAACCTATAGGATAAACTATGATGATGGTTGATTTGATTCTGCTGAAAAACAGAAACTTTGCGCTCACGAGAAAAAATTCAATAAATCACATAAAAGAGATTTTGCATTAATTCTTTTTGCTGCTGATCAATAAACAAATTTTCCAGTACGTCCTATTTTTGTAGGATTTGTAGAGTTCCAGAAGTTTGCGTTAGTTACAGATTGCTACAGACTGTTCTGTTTTTGACAGATTCTGTTTTTCGTGTGTTGTTTGCTTATTTCAATGCATCTATGGCTAATAAATTAGTTTATAAACCATAAGGAAGTTGGAATACATTAGGTTTAACACCAAAATAAATAAAGAATGAGTTCATTGCAGTACCTTATGTGGTGGTTTTGCTTTCTTTCACTAACGGAGCTTATAAGATTTCCTGTTCAGTTTTGTGTTGTGAAGTTTTCAAGTTTTGGGTAAAGCTTTTATGGACTATGGAATAAAGAGTGGCAAGAGCCTAAGCTTGGGGATGCTTATGGCACCCCAAGATATTCAAGAATAGCCAAAATCCTAAGCTTGGGGCTGCCCCGGGAAGGCATCCCCTCTTTCGTCTTCGTTCATTGGTAACTTTACTTGGAGCTATATTTTTATTCGCTACATGATATGTGTTTTGCTTGGAGCGTCGTGTATTATATTGGTCTTTGCTTGTTAGTTTACCACAATCATCCTTGCTGTAACACACCTTTTTGGAGAAGCCTATTTGATTAGAATTTGCTAGAATACTCTATGTGCTTCACTTATATCTTTTGAGCTTGATAGTTTTTGCTCTAGTGCTTCACTTGTATCTTTTAGAGCATGTTGGTGGATTAATTTTATAGAAATTGCTAGTCTCTCGTGCTTCACTTATATTATTTTGAGAGTCTCTTAGAACAGCATGGTATTTGCTATGGTTTTAATTTGGTCCTAGAATGATGAGCAACCAAGTTGGGTATAATAAAAACTATCATAGAAAGTGAATTGGATGCTATGATCAATTTGATGCTTGATAATTGTTTTGAGATATGGAGGTAGTAATATTAAAGTCATGCTAGTTGGGCGATTATGGATTTAAAGAATGCTTGTGTTGAAGTTTGTGATTCCCGTAGCATGCATGTATGGTGAACCGCTTTGTGATGAAGTTGGAGCACAATTTTATTTATTGATTGTCTTCCTTATGAGTGGCAGTCGGGGACGAGCGATGGTCTTTTCCTACCAATCTACCCCCCTAGGAGCATGCTTGTAGTGCTTTGGTTTTTGATGACTTCTAAATTTTTACAACAAGTATATGAGTTCTTTTGATTAATGTTGAGTCCATGGATTATACGCACTCCTTTCACCCCTCCATTATTGCTAGCCTCTCTTGTATCGTGCAACTTTCGCCGGTAGCATACACCCACCTTACTCCTTCCTCAAAATAGCCACCATACCTACCTATTATGGCATTTCCATAGCCATTCCGAGATATATTGCCATGCAACTTTCCACTGTCCCGTTCATATGACACACATTACTTTTGTCATATTGCTCTTTGCATGATCATGTAGTTGACATCGTATTTGTGGCAAAACCACCATCATATTCTTCATACATGTCGCTCTTGATTCATTGCATCTCCCGGTATACCGCCGGAGGCATTCATATAGAGTCATATTTTGTTCTAATTATCGAGTTGTAATTGTTGAGTTGTAAGAAAAATAAAAGTGTGATGATCATCATTATTAGAGCATTGTCCCAGTGAGGAAAGGATGATGGAGACTATGATTCCCCCATAAGTCGGGATGAGACTCCGGACGAAATATATATAAAAAAGGGTGGCCATAAAAAAATAGAAAAGGCCCAATAAAAAAAGAGAGAAAAAGAGAGAAGGGACAATGCTACTATCTCTTTTTCCACACTTGTGCTTCAAAATAGCACCATGATCTTCATGATAGAGAGTCTCATATGTTGTCACTTTCATTTACTGGTGGGAATTTTTCATTATAGAACCTGGCTTGTATATTCCAATGATGGGCTTCCTCAAAATGAACTAGGTCTTCGTGAGCAAGCAAGTTGGATGCACACCCACTAGTTTTCTTTTGTTGAGCTTTCATATATTTATAGCTCTAGTGCATCCGTTGCATGGAAATCCCTACTCACTCACATTGATATCTATTAATGGGCATCTCCATAGCCCGTTGAGACGCCTAGTTGATGTGAGACTATCTTCTCCTTTTTTGTCTTCTCCACAACCACCATTCTATTCCACATATAGTGCTATGTCCATGGTTCACGCTCATATATTGCGTGAAAGTTGAAAGAGTTTGAGATTCTTAAAGTATGAAACAATTGCTTGGCTCGTCATCGGGGTTGTGCATGATTAAATACTTTGTGTGATGAAGATAGAGCATAAGCAGACTATATGATTTTGTAGGGATAACTTTCTTTTGGCCATGCTATTTTGAGAAGACATGATTACTTGCTTGGTATGCTTGAAGTATTACTATTTCTTATATCAATATGAAATTTTATTTTGTATTACTTGGATCTGAACATTCATGCCACAATTAAAGAAAATTACATTATGAATTATGCTAGGTAGCATTCCACATAAAAAATTCTCTTTTTATCATTTACCTACTCGAGGACGAGCAGGAATTAAGCTTGGGGATGCTTGATACATCTCCAATGTATCTATAACTTTTGATTGTTCCATGCTATTATACTACCTGTTTTGGATGCTTATGGGCTTTATTCTACATATTTATATCATTTTTGGGACTAACCTACTAACCGGAGGTCCAGCCCATATTGCTGTTTTTTTTGCCTATTTCAGTATTTCGAAGAAAAGGAATATCAAACGGAGTCCAAACGGAATGAAACCTTCTGGAGCGTTATTTTTGGAAGAAATCTGATCCGGAGAGCCTGGAGTGCAAGTCAAGAAAGCTCCGAGGGCCCCACGAGATAGGAGGGGGCGCCCCTTGTCTCGTGAGCCCCTCGGGCGTCCACCGACGTACTTCTTCCTCCTATTTATACCTACGGACCCTGAAAACATCCAGGGGCACCACGAAACACAATTTCCACCACCGTAACCTTCTGTATTCGCGAGATCCCATCTTGGAGCCTTCGCCGGCACTCTACCGGAGGGGGAATCGACCACGAAGGGCCTCTACATCAACATCCTTGCCCCTCCTATGAGTTGTGAGTAGTTTACCACAGACCTACGGGTCCATAGTTATTAGCTAGATGGCTTCTTCTCTCTTTTAGGATCTCAATACAATGTTCTCCCCCTCTCTTGTGGATATCTATTCGATGTAATCTATTTTTGCGGTGTGTTTGTCAAGATCCGATGAATTGTGAGTTTATGATCAGATTTATCTATGGTTATTAATTGAATCTTCTCTGAATTCTTTTATGTATGATTGAGTTATCTTTGCAATTCTCTTCGAATTATTGGTTTGGTTTGGCCTACTAGATTGATCTTTCTTGCCAAGGGAGAAGTGCTTAGCTTTGGGTTCAATCTTGCGGTGTTCTTACCCAGTGACAGAAAGGGTTGCAAGAAACATATTGTATTGTTGTCGTCGAGGATAACAAGATGGGGTTTATATCATATTGCATGAGTTTATCCCTCTACATCATATCATCTTGCTTAATGTGTTACTCCATTCTTATGAACTTAATACTCTAGATGCATGCTGGATAGCGGTCGATGTGTGGAGTAATAGTAGTAGATGCGGGCAGGAGTCGGTCTACTTGTTTTGGATGTGATGCAGACAATCTCATGTGCTATGCTTAGGATTGGGTCTTGTCCATCACATCATTCTCCTAATGATGTGATCCCGTTATCAATGACATCGAATGTCCATGGTCAGGAAACCGTAACCATCTATTGATCAACGAGCTAGTCAACTAGAGGCTCACTAGGGACATGTTGTGGTCTATGTATTCACACATGTATTATGATTTCCGGATAACACAATTATAACATGAACAATAGACAATTATCAAGAACAAGGAAATATAATTACAACCATTTTATGATTGCCTCTAGGGCATATTTCCAATAGATCTCCCCGGCTAGGGTGCCGGAAATCCTTCTTGCTACCTCTTGAGCATGCCTTGGTTTTTCCCTTGAAGAGGAAAGGGTGATGCAGCAAAGTAGCGTAAGTATTTCCCTCAGTTTTTGAGAACCAAGGTATCAATCCAGAAGGAGGCTCCATGCAAGTCCCTCGTACCTACACAAACAAAAAAGAACCTCGCAACCAAAGCGATAAAGGGGTTGTCAATCCCTTCACGGCCACTTGCGAAAGTGAGATCTGATAGAGATAATATGATAAGATAATTATTTTTGGTATTTTTGTGATATAGATTGAAAAGTAGAGAATGCAAAATAAAGTAGATTGGAAACTTATATGATGGAAAATAGACCCGGGGGCCATATGTTTCACTAGTGGCTTCTCTCAAGATAGCATAAGTATTACAGTGGGTGAACAAATTATTGTCGAGCAATTGATAGAAAAGTGCATAGTTATGTGAATATCTAGGAATGATCATGTATATAGGCATCACGTCCGCAACAAGTAGATCGACTCCTGCCTGGATCTACTACTATTACTTCACACATCGACCACTATGCAGCATGCATCTAGAGTATTAAGTTCATAAGAATAGAGTAACGCATTAAGCAAGATGACATGATGTAGAGGGATAAACTCAAGCAATATGATATAAACCCCATATTTTAATCCTTGATGGCAACAATACAATACGTGCCTTGCTGCCCCAGCTGTCACTAGGAAAGGACACCGCAAGATTGAACCCAAAGCTTAGCACTTCTCCCATTGCAAGAAAGATCAATCTAGTAGGCCAAACCAAACTGATAATTTGAAGAGACTTGCAAAGATAACCAATCATACATAAATGAATTCAGAGGAGATTCAAATATTTCTCATAGATAAACTTGATCATAAACCCACAATTCATCGGATCTCGACAAACACACTGCAAAAAGAGTTACATCGAATAGATCTCCAAGAAGATTGAGGAAACTTTGTATTGAGATTCAATGAGAGAGAAGAAGCCATCTAGCTAATAGCTATGGACCTGGAGGTCTATGGTAAACTACTCACAAATCATCGGAGAGGCCTTGGTGTTGATGTAGAAGCCCTTCATGATCGATTCCCCCTCCGGCGGAGCACCGGAAAAGGCTCCAAGATGGGATCTCATGGGTACAGAAGGTTGCGGCGGTGGAAATAGTGTTTCATGGTGCTCCTGGATGTTTTCGGGGTACATAGATATATATAGGTGAAAGAAATCGGTCATGGGAGCCACGAGGGGCCCACGAGGCAGGGGGCGCCCCCCCAGGGCACGCCGTCCACCCTCGTGGCCGCCTCGGCTGCTTCTTGACGTCCACTCCAAGTCTACTGGATTGCATTTGTTCCAAAAAGATCGCTCCTGAAGGTTTCATTCCGTTTGGACTGCGTTTGATATTCCTTTTCTTCGAAACACTGAAATAGGAAAAAAACAGCAATTTGGGATGGGCCTCCGGTTAGTAGGTTAGTCCCAAAAATGATATAAAAGTTTATAGTAAAGCCCATAAACATCCAAAACAGGTAATATAATAGCATGGAACAATCAAAAGCTATAGATACGTTGGAGACGTATTACCATGTTGTTCTAAAAGACTCTCAATATAATATAAGTGAAGCATGAGAGATCAATAATTTCTACAAGATAAAACCACCACCGTGCTCTAAAAGATATAAGTGAAGCACATAGAGAAAAATTATCTAGCTCAAAAGATATAAGTGAAGCACATAGAGTATTCTAATAAATTCTGAATCATGTGTGTCTCTCCCAAAAGGTGTGTACAGCAAGGATGATTGTGGTAAACTAAAAAGCAAAGACTCATATCATACAAGACGCTCCAAGCAAAACACATATCATGTGGTGAATAAAGATATAGCTCCAAGTATAGTTACCGATAGACGAAGACGAAAGAGGGGATGCCTTCCGGGGCATTCCCAAGCTTAGGCTTTTGGTTGTCCTTAAATATCTTGGGGTGTCATGGGCATCCCCAAGCTTAGGCTCTTGCCAGTCCTTATTCCATAATCCATCAAATCTTTACCCAGAACTTGAAAATTTCACGACACAAAACTCAACAGGAAATCTCATGAGCTCCGTTAGTGCAAGAAAGAAAAACCACCACTTAAGGTACTGTAATGAACTCATTCTTTATTTATATTGATGTTTTTTTTCTGAAAAACAATTTGAAACTTTATTAATTAGAAATAATCGTTACATCGTGTGTCAAGAGAGTTACAAGATCTTCCATGGGCTCCTCTATCCAATCCCTAGTCATGGAACTTTTTGCTAATCTAGCAAGCTCACGAGCTACTTTATTCGCTTCACTGTTACAATGTTCAAAACTAGTTTGAGGAAAATCATAGGCCATGAAATAACAATCCTCAAAATTTGCAGCAGCCGCTCCCGCAGACTATCCTCCGTTCTTCATTGTTACGATGACCTCTATATTATCAGAATTGATGATTAGATGATTGCAGCCCGTCTTTTGTGCCAACAGTAAACCAAATCTGAGTGCTACCGCCTCTGCTATCAGGGCATCCGCACAGTACTGAATCTTCCAATTACCACCTACTATGAAGTTTCCTTTGTCATCCCTGATAACAGCACCCGCTGTGCCTCTTAGCTGATCATGATCAAAAGAAGCATCCACGTTCAATTGAACAAAACCCCTAGGAGGTCTGCACCATCCTTCATTCTTTATCTTTGCTTTAGGAGAGTGGGCATTTACATAGTTCGATGTTATAGCCCGAATCCCCATCGCGGTTTGGGACGCTTCTTGAGACTTACCCTCATGGACTAGTTTCCGTCTATTCCACCATAAATACCAAGCAGCTATAGCAATAAGTTCCCCTGCATTCCGGGAGCCCAAGATGGGTAGTTCATGATCAGGCATAAGGACTAGGAATTCAAGGGCTGCCTCTCCTGCACGATCAATGACGCGGGCTTTTTTTACCACTTCATACAACCCCAAATGTTCCCACACATCTTTTGCCTTCTAACATAGAAATAATATATGTTTCGTGTCCTCTGGCCCGTCCAAACATGCTGGGCATATTGGTTGAGTTTTTATATGTCTGTTGGCCAATGTAACACGACATGGCAGAGTTCCGTGAAGCGTCCGCCAAATAATTTTTTTAACCTTCGCCGGACAAGCTAATTTCCAGATCTTACCCCAAATAGGATTGACCTTGCTTCTACCCATGCCATTCAAGTATTCCAACTTCCTCCCATGCTGCTTATTCCATTCCTCCACATAAGTTGACCGTACAGTGAATAAACTGTTTGTTGTATAGCTCCAAGCAATAAAGTCCGACATATTATGCACAGGGATTGGGATCGCTAGGACTCTACGGGCATCAATTGGCCATAGAGTTTGTCTCACCAAATCTTCATCCCAGCCATTAGTGACTGGGTTAATAAGATCAGAAACTTTCTTCAATAGATTCCCCCTTCTGGGTGTAATAATTTTCCTGTGTGCACAATTTGGGATCCATGCATCTCTCCATATGTCAATATTTTCTCCTGTTCCCACTCTCCATATATAACCATTCTTGAGAGAGTCCACTCCGGCCATAATGCTTTGCCAAGTAAAGGAAGAGCCCTTCTTTAATACTGCATTCATCAAATCACCTTCGAGGAAATACTTGGCTCTTAGGATTGTTGCACATAATGATTCAGGATTATCCACAAGACGCCATGCTTGCTTCGCTAATAACACCAGGTTAAAGCAGTGTATATCATGAAAAACCATTCCTCCTTGTTATTTTGGAACACACATCTTCCACCATGCCATCCAATGCATCCTTTTCTGATTGTCCTCGTCGCCCCACCAAAATTGCGACATCGCGTCTATGATTCCTTTGCAAATCTTTTTAGGAATTTTAAAGACGGACATTGCATATGTTGGGATAGCTTGAACAACAGACTTAAGCAAAATTTCCTTTCCACCCGCCAATAACAACTTTTCTTTCAATCCACTAATCTTCATAATAATACGATCAATCAAGAACTGGAAATAATCACTTTTGTCCATGCCCACATTGGCAGGTAATCCCAAATATTTATCATTAAGTGCCTTAGTCATAATATTTAGAATTGTACAGATTTGCGCTTTGTCCTCCACTTTTGTATTGGTGTTAAAACTACTGTATTCCAACTTCTCTATGGTTCATACCCCCCGATACTAGCCATATATTCATCAAAATAAGCAAACAACACACGAAAAACAGAATCTGTCAAAAACAGAACAGTCTGTAGCAATCTGTAACTTTCGAATACTTCTGGAACTCTAAAGATCTTACCAAAATAGGACATCCTAGGCAATTTGTCTATTGATATACTGCAAAAATAATCAACTTAAAAGAACGTTTCTGTGATTTATTAGAATTTTTTTCGTGAGCGCAAAAGTTTCTGTTTTTCAGCAAGATCAAGTTAACTTTCACTCAAGATGATCCTATAGGTTATACTTGGCACAAACACTAACTAAAACATAAAACCACATCTACACAGAGGCTAGATGAATTATTTATTACTAAACAGGAACAAAAAGCAAGGAATAAAAATAAAATTGCGTTGCCTCCCAACAAGCGCTATCGTTTAACGCCCCTAGCTAGGAATAAAAGCGAGGATAGATTTAAGTATTGCCATCTTTGGTATTCAATTATTCAATAGAGCACTTATAACCTTTAGGAGATTCTTCCTTTTTAGTAATGATTAAACTCCTAGGCAAGAAATCAATAAATTCACTTGTAACAAAAGGTTCCTTGATGATAGTGAAAAAACTGGGGTGAACACTTATAGATTTGAGATCCGCATTTTCCTTAGAAGATTCACCCTTATTTTTAGGAACATACATTAATTTGGCAAATTTGGTAGGAGGAGTTGGGGTATTTTTCAAGGATGAAAAGGCAGACCCTAAGTTAGTAATAATATCCTCAAGTTTATCGATTCTCGTAGAATCTTGATCTATTCTTTCATTAACTATAGGTTCTTTTTCTTTAAAAAAATTCAGAGTAGTTCCAACCTTAGATCCATATTGGGTAATTTGGTTGTGGATATTTTTATCTAGATTTTCAATTAACTCAATAGTGGCAATTTTACTTTCAATAATTTCAAGCCTTTGCATCACATGTTCTAGATTTAAAATAGTTCCATTAACCAAAAGAGGTGGTGGACCAAACAAATCTAACATAGCATTGTAAGCATCAAAAGTATGGCTACTCAAGAAATTCACTCCAGTAATGGTATCAAGAATATACCTATTCCAAGGAGTAATGCCTACATAAAAATTGCGAAGAAGAACGGAAGTAGATTGCTTCCTAGTAGATCTGTTTTGAGCATTGGAAATTCTATGCCAAGCATCTTTTAGATTTTATCCCTCCCTTTGTTTAAAATTAAGAACTTCATTATCGGGGGTATTAACAATGATAGGAGGACTAGCCATGATGACGAAATAAATGATCTAACACATGAGCACACAAGAGACAAGTGAAAAGAGGGCGAACGGAAAAGAGAGGGCGAATAAAATGGCAAGGGTTAAGTGGGGGAGAGGAAAACGAGAGGCAAATGGAAAATATGTAATGCGAGGGAGATGAGTTTGTGATGGGTACTTGGTATGTCTTGACTTGAGCGAAGACCTCCCGAGCAACGGCGCCGGAAATCCTTCTTGATACCTCTTGAGCATGCCTTGGTTTTTCCCTTGAATAGGAAAGGGTGATGCAGCAAAGTAGCGTAAGTATTTCCCTCAATTTTTGAGAACCAAGGTATCAATCCAGTAGGAGGCTCTACACAAGTCCCTCGTACCTACACAAACAAACAAACAAGAACCTCATAACCAACGGATAAAGGGGTTGTCAATCCCTTCACGGCCACTTGCGAAAGTGAGATCTGATAGAGATAATAAGATAAGATAATTTTTTTGGTATTTTTATGATATAGATTGAAAAATAAAGATTGCAAAATAAAGTAGATCGGAAACTTATATGATGGAAAATTGACCCGGGGCCATAGGTTTCACTAGTGGCTTCACTCAAGATAGCATAAGTATTACGGTGGGTGAACAAATTACTGTCGAGCAATTGATAGAAAAGTGCATAGTTATGAGAATACCTAGGCATGATCATGTATATAGGCATCACGTCCGCAACAAGTAGATCGACTCCCGCCTGCATCTACTACTATTACTCCACACATCGACCGCTATCCAGCATGCATCTAGAGTTTAAGTTCATAAGAACAGAGTAACGAATTAAGCAAGATGACATGATGTAGAGGGATAAACTCAAGCAATATGGTATAAACCCCATATTTTTATCCTCGATGGCAACAATACAATACGTGCCTTGCTACCCCTGCTATCACTGGGAAAGTACACCGCAAGATTGAACCCAAAGCTAAGCACTTCTCCCATTGCAAGAAAGATCAATCTAGTAGGCCAAACTAAACTGATAATTCGCAGAGACTTGCAAAGATAACCAATCATACAGAAAAGAATTCAGAGAAGATTCAAATATTTCTCATAGATAGACTTGATCATAAACCCACAATTCATCGGATCTCGACAAACACACCGCAAAAAGAGTTACATAGGATAGATCTCCAAGAAGATCGAGGAGAACTTTGTATTGAGATTCAAAGAGAGAGAAGAAGCCATCTAGATAATAACTATGGACCCGAAGGTCTGTGGTAAACTACTCACAACTCATCGGAGAGGCCTTAGTGTTGATGTAGAAGCCCTCCGTGATCGATTCCCTCTTCGGTGGAGCGCTGGAAAAGGCTCCAAGATGGGATCTCATGGGTACAGAAGGTTGCGGTGGTGGAAATAGTGTTTCGTGGTGCTCCTGGATGTTTCGAGGTACGTAGATATATATAGGCAAAGGAAGTCGGTCAGGGGAGCCATGAGGGACCCACGAGGCAGGGGGCGCTCCCGCTAGGGCGCACCATCCACCCTCATGGCCACCTCGGCTGCTTCTTGACGTCCACTCCATGTCTTCTGGATTTCATTTGTTCCAAAAAGATCGCTCCTGAAGGTTTCATTCCATTTGGACTCCGTTTGATATTCCTTTTCTTCGAAACCCTGAAATAGGCAAAAACAGCAATTTGGGCTGGGCCTCCAGTTAGTAGATTAGTCCCAAGAATGATATAAAATTATATAGTAAATCCCGTAAACATCCAAAACGGGTAATATAATAGCATGGAACAATCAAAAATTATAGATACGTTGGAGACGTATCAGACGTCAGTATGTCGATCATCCTTGGTAGACCCTTTTTGAATACTGCAGGGGCTGCTATTGATTTCAACAAAGGCAATGTCATTTGTCATCTTAATGGTAATGAGCATATGGTACACTTTCCGAAGAAACTACCTCAAGTTCATAGTATCAATTCTATTGGAAAAAATTCAACTATTACTACTGGAGGTTTTGAATTCCCTCTTCCTACTATCAAAAATAAATATGATATTCTTATTGTTGGGGACATGCACATCCCCCTTGAGGTAACATAGTGTTATCCGAAAATTCTCCGGTTTCATGTTATTCGGAAGAAGTTTGTTAAGAAGACTTGATCAACCTTGTTAGTGGAATCTTTTTGACGAGCATGCAATGGATGAAGTTAGAAAACACAACCTTCTATACCCTCCTTTTACCTTCTGTTACTTAGTTTAAATAAAGCAAAATTAGTATTTTCTGTCTATTTTGTGAATTATCCTTGCAATTAAAAATACCCTAAAAATAAAAGTTCTCCAAATGCCCTGAAAATTTTAGTATGATTTTTTGTAGAATATTTGAGAATTTCTGGCACTTAGAACACACCAGGGGGCCACACCATCTAGCAACGAGGGTGGAGGGCGCGCCCCCTGCCTCGTGGGTCCCACGTGGCCCCCTCCACTTATTCCAGCACCCATCCACTTCGTCTTCCTCCAGAAAAAATCATCCCATAGCTCAAACTCGTGTTCTTGCTCATTTTGCTGCCATTTTCGATCTCCTTGCTCAAAGCTCCATTCACAAAACTGCTTTGGGGGATTGTTCTTCGGTATGTGACTTGCAAATTTTTGCTGCTAAGGTGACCCTGTTCTTGAGCTTGCACGTCAAATTTATACGGTCCAAAGTAGTTTTAATGCATGATATAGCCTCTAGGCACTTGTGGGAGTAGTTGCTATCAATCTTGTTGAGTTTGGTTCAGTTTTATTTTGAGTCACTAAAAATTTCAGAAATTTTCACAGGAAGGAAAAAGTTGAAGAGATTGTTGAGAGGTTCCTTGAGCTGGGGTTCGAAGGAAAGGAGAATGAAGAGAATGAAAAGACCAAGTACAACCTTCCTCGCACCAGGAGGTTCGGCCGTGTGAATGGACTTCTGATGCATTCTTGAAGGCCGCTGGAATTTATGAAGACTTTTATTACTTGGCTGAGAATGCAGGCATCACCGAATTCATCCACGATAAGTGTGATCAATATCTCCTACTCACTAATATTTTCGTGCAAAATTTTCATTTTCATGCAAGGAGATCACCACCTTCGGTAGAATTTTATTTATATGATGAGTTTAAGGAGATGTCATTCTATGAGTTTTGTGAGGTTTGCAAATTGCCTTTTGAAGGCATCGTCGAGGAACCACATCCAAGTGATGTGGGAGATTTTATTAATGAATTACTGTAGGGGAAAGGAGAAAAGTGTTGGATGCAAGAACTACTAGTATACACTATCCTGTTCTATGTTACTATGCAATATTTGCTAGTAGATGTTTAATTGGCCGTGGGAATAGTGGGGTCCTCAGTGCTCCCGACCTTGCCATTTTACGCCATGCTTTACTTCGTGATAGAACTTTCAGTTTACGCGCTATGGTTGTTGAATGGTTGAGTCTAAACCGTACCAAGGGCCCCTTTTTTGGAGGTATCATTGCTTCGCATCTTGCTAAATATTTTGAGATACCTATTATACATTATGAGAAAGAAGAAAAGGTGTTGCCCAATGTTTACTTAGATTATAAAAGTATGGTAGCACATGATTTTCTTTGTGATGATAAGGAAAAGAGACTCATTTATAACTTGGTATTTAGTGAAATTACTTGTCAGATTATTACCTTGCCTGCACCTTCTTTGTTTAACATTTATTCAGGCAGATACCTTATCATGTCGATGACATTTATGCATACTGGGAGCGGACACGATCCCCATAGCCTGAGCCTGATCCATCACCTGATCCATATCAGGAGTCTATTTATCAATGGGATCCGCGGGAGCTCGCTAACTAGTGGAACCCCGAGAATCCTTCTCAGTACACCAGAGAGGACCACTTTGATCCATTGGCTTAGATCAACTTAGGCTAAAAGCCTAAGCTTGGGGGAGTACGTATTTCTCACCGACATTACATTCATATTCACACACTCATTCTAGTTGTCGGTGTTCAAACTTTTTCAATGTGTTATCCATGCTAGTTTGTTTTCTTTTCCTGTTTTCTTCTTGTGTGTTTGAAAAACTTTGAGAAAAACCAAAAAAAATTAGTTATAGTTTTTAGCTTGTTAACTTTCCATGCTTAGTAGTAGTATTAGAAGAAACCCCAAAAAGATTTATCGTTCTTCTTTTGCTTGTTGGGAGCTTTTCCGTGTAAATAGTTTTCCTCGTTCTTGTTTTCTTTCTTCAGAAAAACAAAAACTCCAAAAACATTTTAGTGTGTTTCTTTGAAATTCTTTTCTTTTCTTTGGGGGTCGAGAGGAGAAGACCACGATGAAAATGACGAGTGGCTCTCATATGCATTATTGTTGATCTAAGAAAGAGCCCATATTACCTTGTCTTCTCCTTTGAATTAAATGTTTGCAGATTCCAGCTTAGTCCAATGCACATGCACTATTATTATTATCCACACCGTTCGGTTGTGCAAGTGAAAGGCAATAATGATGATATATGATGAAATTATTGAGATGAGGAAAAGCTGGTATGAACTCGACCTATCTTGCTTTTGTAAATATGATTAGTTCATCGTTCCAGATTCAGCCTATTATGAATGAAACATGTTTGCAATGACAATTAGAGATTATAGTTACTCATGCCATGCTTAATTAGCTAGGAGTTTATAATAGTTTACCTTGCGTGCCAACATGCTATTAAAATGGTTGTGATGTAGTATGATAGGATGGTATCCTCCTTTGAATTATTCGAGTTGCTTGACTTGGCACATGTTCACGCATGTAGTTGAAACAAAATCAACATAGCCTCCACGATATTTATGTTCATGGTGATTTATATCCTACTCATGCTTGCACTCAGTGTTGGTTAATTCCAATGCATGTTTATGACTGTGTCGCTCTCTAGTTGGTCGCTTCCCAGTCTCTTTCTAGCCTTCACCTATAACAAGCGGGAATACGGCTTGTGCATCCACTTCCATAAACCCCAAAGTTGTTCCATATGAGTCCACCATACTGAAGGAAATACGCCCTAGAGGCAATAATAAAGTTATTATTTATTTCCTCATATCATGATAAATGTTTATTATTCATGCTAGAATTGTATTAACCGGAAACATGATACATGTGTGAATACATAGACAAACATATAGTCACTAGTATGCCTCTACTTGACTAGCTTATTAATCAAAGATGGTTATGTTTCCTAACCATAGACATGCATTGTCATTTGATTAATGGGATCACATCATTAGAAGAATGATGTGATTGACATGACCCATTCCGTTAGCCTAGCACTTGATCGTTTAGTATATTGCTATTGCTTTCTTCATGACTTATACATGTTCCTATAACTATGAGAAATATGCAACTCCCGTTTACTGGAGGAACACTTTGGGTACTACCAAACGTCACAACGTAACTGGGTGATTATAAAGGAGTACTACAGGTGTCTCCGAAGGTACATGTTGAGTTGGCGTATTTCGAGATTAGGTTTTGTCACTCCGATTGTCGGAGAGGTATCTCTGGGCCCTCTCAGTAATGCACATCTTTATAAGCCTTGCAAGCAATGTGACCAAATGAGTTGGTTGCGGAATGATGCATTACGGAACGAGTAAAGAGACTTGCCGGTAACGAGATAGAACTAGGTATTGGATACTGACGATCAAATCTCGGGCAAGTAACATACCGATGACAAAGGGAACAATGTATGTTGTTATGCGGTTTGACCGATAAAGATCTTCGTAGAATATGTAGGAACCAATATGGGCATCCAGGTTCCGCTATTGGTTATTGACCGAGAATAGTTCTAGGTCATGTGTACATAGTTCTCGAACCCGTAGGGTCCGCACGCTTAACGTTACGATGACAGTTTTATTATGAGTTTAAAAGTTTTGATGTACTGAAGTTTGTTCGGAGTCCCGGATGTGATCACGGACATGACGAGGAGTCTCGAAATGGTCGAGACATAAAGATTGATATATTGGATGACTATATTCGGACACCGGAATTGTTCCGGGTGATTTCGGAGAAAACCGGAGTGCCGGAGGGGTTACCGGAACCCCCCGGGGAAGTATTGGGCCTTAGTGGGCCTGAGGGGAGAGAGAGGGCAGCAGCCCAGGAGGTGGCGCCCCCCCCCATAGGGAGTCCGAATTGGACTAGGGAGGGGGGCGCGGCCCCTCTTTCCCTCTCCCTCTCCCTCTCTTTCCATCCCCCTTCCTCCTTCCTAGTGGGAATAGGAAAGGGGAATCCTACTCCCACTAGGAGGAGGATTCCCCCCTCCTTGGCGTGCCCCCTAGGGCCGGCCGGCCTCCCCCCCTTGCTCCTTTATATACGGGGGCGGGGGGGGGCACCCCATAGAGACACAAGTTGATCTACGAATCGTTCCTTAGCCGTGTGCGGTGCCCCCCTCCACCATATTCCACCTCGGTCATATCATCGCAGAGTTTAGGCGAAGCCCTGCGCCGGTAGAACATCATCATCGTCACCACGCTGTCGTGCTGACGGAACTCATCCCCGAAGCTTTGCTGGATCGGACCCCGGGATCGTCATCGAGCTGAAGGTGTGCTGAACTCGGAGGTGCCGTATGTTCGGTGCTTGGATCGGTCGGATCGTGAAGACGTACGACTACATCAACCGCGTTGTGCTAACGCTTCTGCTTACGGTCTACGAGGGTACGTGGACAACACTCTCCCCTCTCGTTGCTATGCCATCACCATGATCTTGCGTGTGCGTAGGAAAAATTTTGAAATTACTACGTTCCCCAACAGTGGCATCCGAGCCTAGGTTTTATGCGTTGATGTTATATGCACGAGTAGAACACAAGTGAGTTGTGGGCGATACAAGTCATACTGCTTACCAGCATGTCATACTTTGGTTCGGCGGTATTGTGAGATGAAGCGGCCCGGACCGACATTACGCGTACGCTTACGCGAGACTGGTTTCACCATTACGAGCAGTCGTGCTTAAAGGTGGCTGGCGGGTGTCTGTCTCTCTCACTTTAGCTGAATCGAGTGTGGCTACGCCCGGTCCTTGCAAAGGTTAAAACAGCACCAACTTGACGAACTATCGTTGTGGTTTTTATGCGTAGGTAAGAACGGTTCTTGCTAAAGCCCGTAGCAGCCACGTAAAATTTGCAACAACAAAGTAGAGGACGTCTAACTTGTTTTTGCAGGGCATGTTGTGATGTGATATGGTCAAGACGTGATGCTATATTATGTTGTATGAGATGATCATGTTTTGTAACCGAAGTTATCGGCAACTGGCAGGAGCCATATGGTTGTCGCTTTATTGTATGAAATGCAAACGCCCTGTAATTGCTTTACTTTATCTCTAAGCGGTAGCGATAGTCGTAGAAGCAATAGATGGCGTAACGACAACGATGCTACGATGGAGATCAAGGTGTCGTGCCGGTGAGGATGGTGATCACGACCGTGCTTCGAAGATGGAGATCACAAGCACAAGATGATGATGGCCATATCATATCACTTATATTGATTGCATGTGATGTTTATCCTTTATGCATCTTATCTTGCTTTGATTGACGGTAGCATTTTAAGATGATCTCTCACTAATAATCAAGAAGTGTTCTCCCTGAGTATGCACCATTGCGAAAGTTCTTCGTGCTGAGACACCACGTGATGATCGGGTGTGATAGGCTCTACGTTCAAATACAACGGGTGCAAAACAGTTGCACACGCGGAATACTCAGGTCATACTTGACGAGCCTAGCATATACAGATATGGCCTCGGAACACGGAGACCGAAAGGTCGAGCGTGAATCATATAGTAGATATGATCAACATATTGATGTTCACCATTGAAACTACTCCATCTCACGTGATGATCGGACATGGTTTAGTTGATTTGGATCACGTGATCACTTAGATGACTAGAGAGATGCATGTCTAAGTAGGAGTTCTTTAGTAATATGATTAATTGAACTTAAATTTATCATGAACTTAGTACCTGATAGTATTTTGCTTGTCTATGTTTGTTTGTAGATAGATGGCTCGTGCTGTTGTTCCGTTGAATTTTAATGCGTTCCTTGAGAAAGCAAAGTTGAAAGATGATGGTAGCAATTACACGGACTGGGTCCGTAACCTGAGGATTATCCTCATTGCTGCACAGAAAAGTTACGTCCTGGAAGCACCGCTGGGTGCCAGGCCTGCTGCTGATGCAACTGACGACGTTAAGAACGTCTGGCAGAGCAAAGCTGATGACTACTCGATAGTTCAGTGTGCCATGCTTTACGGCTTAGAACCGGGTCTTCAACAACGTTTTGAACGTCATGGAGCATATGAGATTTTCCAGGAGTTGAAGTTAATATTTCAAGCAAATGCCCGGATTGAGAGATATGAAGTCTCCAATAAGTTCTATAGCTGCAAGATGGAAGAGAATAGTTCTGTCAGTGAACATATACTCAAAATCTCTGGGTATAATAATCACTTGATTCAACTGGGAGTTAATCTTCCTGATGATAGTGTCATTGACAGAATTCTTCAATCACTGCCACCAAGCTACAAGAGCTTCGTGATGAACTATAATATGCAAGGGATGAACAAGACTATTCCCGAGCTCTTCGCGATGCTAAAAGCCGCGGAGGTAGAAATCAAGAAGGAGCATCAAGTGTTGATGGTTAACAAGACCACCAGTTTCAAGAAAAAGGGAAAAGGGAAGAAGAAGGGGAACTTCAAAAAGAACAGCAAGCAAGTTGCTGCTCAAGAGAAGAAACCCAAGTCTGGACCTAAGCCTGAAACTGAGTGCTTCTACTGCAAGCAGACTGGACACTGGAAGCGGAACTGCCCCAAGTATTTGGCTGATAAGAAGGATGGCAAAGTGAACAAAGGTATATGTGATATACATGTTATTGATGTGTACCTTACTAATGCTCGCAGTAGCACCTGGGTATTTGATACTGGTTCTGTTGCTAATATTTGCAACTCGAAACAGGGACTACGGATTAAGCGAAGATTAGCTAAGGACGAGGTGACGATGCGCGTGGGAAATGGTTCCAAAGTTGATGTGATCGCGGTCGGCACGCTACCTCTACATCTACCATCGGGATTAGTTTTAGACCTAAATAATTGTTATTTGGTGCCAGCGTTAAGCATGAACATTATATCTGGATCTTGTTTGATGCGAGACGGTTATTCATTTAAATCAGAGAATAATGGTTGTTCTATTTATATGAGTAATATCTTTTATGGTCATGCACCCTTGAAGAGTGGTCTATTTTTATTGAATCTCGATAGTAGTGATACACATATTCATAGTGTTGAAACCAAAAGATGCAGAGTTAATAATGATAGTGCAACTTATTTGTGGCACTGCCGTTTAGGTCATATCGGTGTAAAGCGCATGAAGAAACTCCATACTGATGGGATTTTGGAATCACTTGATTATGAATCACTTGGTACTTGCGAACCGTGCCTCATGGGCAAGATGACTAAAACGCCGTTCTCTGGAATTATGGAGCGAGCAACTTATTTGTTGGAAATCATACATACTGATGTTTGTGGTTCAATGAATGTTGAGGCTCGCGGCGGATATCGTTCTTTTCTCACCTTCACAGATGATTTGAGCAGATATGGGTATATCTACTTGATGAAACACAAGTCTGAAACATTTGAAAAGTTCAAAGAATTTCAGAGTGAAGTAGAAAAACATCGTAACAGGAAAATAAAATTTCTACGATCTGATCGTGGAGGAGAATATTTGAGTTACGAGTTTGGTCTACACTTGAAACAACACGGAATAGTTTCGCAACTCACGCCACCCGGAACACCACAACCGAATGGTGTGTCCGAACGTCGTAATCGTACTTTACTAGATATGGTGCGATCTATGATGTCTCTTACTGATTTACCGCTATCGTTTTGGGGTTATGCTTTAGAGACGGATGCATTCACGTTAAATAGGGCACCATGAAAATCCGTTAAGACGACGCCTTATGATATGTGGTTTGGCAAGAAACCAAAGTTGTCGTTTCTTAAAGTTTGGGGCTGCGATGCTTATGTGAAGAAACTTCAACCAGATAAGCTCGAACCCAAATCGGAGAAATGTGTCTTCATAGAATACCCAAAAGAGACTATTGGGTACACCTTCTATCACAGATCTGAGGGCAAGATTTTCGTTGCTAAAATCGGATCCTTTCTAGAGAAGGAGTTTCTCTCGAAAGAAGTGAGTGGGAGGAAAGTAGAACTTGATGAGATAACTGTATCTACTCCCTTATTGGAAAGTAGTTCATCACAAGAACCGGTTCCTGTGACAACTACACCAATTAGTGAGGAAGCTAATGATATTGATCATGAAACTTCAGATCAAGTTTCTACTGAACCTCATAGGTCTACCAGAGTAAGATCCGCACCAGAGTGGTACGGTAATCCAATTCTGGAAGTCATGTTGCTTGACCATGATGAACCTACGAACTATGAGGAAGCGATGATGAGCCCAGATTCTGCAAAATGGCTAGAGGCCATGAAATCTGAGATGGGATCCATGTATGAAAACAAAGTATGGACTTTGGTTGACTTGCCCGATGATCGGCAAGCAATTGAGAATAAATGGATTTTTAAGAAGAAGACTGACGCTGATGGTAATGTAACTGTCTATAAAGCTCGACTTGTTGCGAAAGGTTTTCGACAAGTTCAAGGAGTTGACTACGATGAGACTTTCTCACCCGTAGCGATGCTTAAGTCTGTCCGAATCATGTTAGCTATTGCTGCATTTCATAATTATGAAATTTGGCAAATGGATGTCAAAACTGCATTCTTGAATGGATTTCTGGAAGAAGAGTTGTATATGATGCAGCCAGAAGGTTTTGTAGATCCAAAAGGTGCTAACAAAGTGTGCAAGCTCTAGCGTTCCATTTATGGACTGGTGCAAGCATCTCGGAGTTGGAATAAACGCTTTGATAGTGTGATCAAAGCATATGGTTTTATACAGACTTTTGGAGAAGCCTGTATTTACAAGAAAGTGAGTGGGAGCTCTGTAGCATTTCTGATATTATATGTAGATGACATATTATTAATTGGAAATGATATAGAATTTCTGGATAGCATAAAGGGATACTTGAATAAAAGTTTTTCAATGAAAGACCTCGGTGAAGCTGCTTATATATTGGGCATCAAGATCTATAGAGATAGATCAAGACGCTTAATAGGACTTTCACAAAGCACATACCTTGATAAAATTTTGAAAAAGTACAAAATGGATCAGGCAAAGAAAGGGTTCTTGCCCGTACTACAAGGTGTGAAGTTGAGTCAAACTCAATGCCCGACCACAGCAGAAGATAGAGAGAAAATGAAAGATGTTCCCTATGCTTCAGCCATAGGCTCTATCGTGTATGCAATGCTGTGTACCAGACCTGACGTATGCTTAGCAATAAGCTTGGCAGGAAGGTACCAAAGTAATCCAGGAGTGGATCACTGGACAGCGGTCAAGAACATCCTGAAATACCTGAAAAGGACTAAGGATATGTTTCTCGTATATGGAGGTGACAAAGAGCTAGTCGTAAATGGTTACGTCGATGCAAGCTTTGACACTGATCCAGACGATTCTAAATCGCAAACCGGATACGTGTTTTTATTAAACGGTGGAGCTGTAAGTTGGTGCAGTTCTAAACAAAGCGTCGTGGCAGGATCTACATGTGAAGCGGAGTACATAGCTGCTTCGGAAGCAGCAAATGAAGGAGTCTGGATGAAGGAGTTCATTTCCGATCTAGGTGTCATACCTAGTGCATCGGGACCAATGAAAATCTTCCGTGACAATACTGGTGCAATTGCCTTGGCAAAGGAATCCAGATTTCACAAGAGGACCAAGCACATCAAGAGACGCTTCAATTCCATTCGGGACCAAGTCCAAGTGGGAGACATAGATATTTGCAAGATACATACGGATCTGAATGTTGCAGACCCATTGACTAAGCCACTCTCACGAGCAAAACATGATCAGCACCAAGACTCCATGGGTGTGAGAATCATTACTATGTAATCTAGATTATTGACTCTAGTGCAAGTGGGAGACTGAAGGAAATATGCCCTAGAGGCAATAATAAAGTTATTATTTATTTCCTCATATCATGATAAATGTTTATTATTCATGCTAGAATTGTATTAACCGGAAACATGATACATGTGTGAATACATAGACAAACATATAGTCACTAGTATGCCTCTACTTGACTAGCTCATTAGTCAAAGATGGTTATGTTTCCTAACCATAGACATGCATTGTCATTTGATTAATGGGATCACATCATTAGAAGAATGATGTGATTGACATGACCCATTCCGTTAGCCTAGCACTTGATCGTTTAGTATATTGCTATTGCTTTCTTCATGACTTATACATGTTCCTATAACTATGAGAAATATGCAACTCCCGTTTACTGGAGGAACACTTTGGGTACTACCAAATGACACAACGTAACTGGGTGATTATAAAGGAGTACTACAGGTGTCTCCGAAGGTACATGTTGAGTTGGCATATTTCGAGATTAGGTTTTGTCACTCCGATTGTCGGAGAGGTATCTCTGGGCCCTCTCGGTAATGCACATCTTTATAAGCCTTGCAAGCAATGTGACCAAATGAGTTGGTTGCGGAATGATGCATTACGGAACGAGTAAAGAGACTTGCCGGTAACGAGATTGAACTAGGTATTGGATACCGATGATCAAATCTCGGGCAAGTAACATACCGATGACAAAGGGAACAACGTATGTTGTTATGCGGTTTGACCAATAAAGATCTTCGTAGAATATGTAGGAACCAATATGGGCATCCAGGTTCCGCTATTGGTTATTGACCAAGAATAGTTCTAGGTCATGTCTACATAGTTCTCGAACCCGTAGGGTCCGCATGCTTAACGTTACGATGACAGTTTTATTATGAGTTTATAAGTTTTGATGTACCAAAGTTTGTTCGGAGTCCCAGATGTGATCACGGACATGATGAGGAGTCTCGAAATTGTGGAGACATAAAGATTGATATATTGGACGACTATATTCAGACACCGGAATTGTTTCGGGTGATTTCGGAGAAAACCGGAGTGCCGGAGGGGTTACCGGAACCCCCCGGGGAAGTATTGGGCCTTAGTGGGCCTGAGGGGAGAGAGAGGGCAGCAGCCCAGGAGGTGGCGCCCCCCCCCCCCATAGGGAGTCCGAATTGGACTAGGGAGGAGGGTGGCCCCTCTTTCCCTCTCCCTCTCCCTCTCTTTCCTTCCCCCTTCCTCCTTCCTAGTGGGACTAGGAAAGGGGAATCCTACTCCCACTAGGAGGAGGATTCCTCCCTCCTTGGCGCGCCCCGTAGGGCCGGCCGGCCTCCCCCCTTGCTCCTTTATATACGGGGGCGAGGGGGCACCCCATAGAGACACAAGTTGATCTACGGATCGTTCCTTAGCCGTGTGCGGTGCCTCCCTCCACCATATTCCACCTCGGTCATATCGTCGCGGAGTTTAGGCGAAGCCCTGCGCCGGTAGAACATCATCATCATCACCACGCCGTCGTGCTGACGGAACTCATCCCCGAAGCTTTGCTGGATCGGAGCCCGGGGATCGTCATCGAGCTGAACGTGTGCTGAACTCGGAGGTGCCGTACGTTCGGTGCTTGGATCGGTCGGATCGTGAAGACGTACGACTACATCAACCGCGTTGTGCTAACTCTTCCGCTTACGGTCTACGAGGGTACGTGGACAACACTCTCCCCTCTCGTTGCTATGCCATCACCATGATCTTGCGTGTGCGTAGGAAATTTTTTGAAATTACTATGTTCCCCAACACATACCTACCTATATTCAGCATTTACCTGCCGTTCCAAGTATATTTGCATGTGCCAAACTGTAAACCTTCAAATGAAATTCTATTTTGTATGCTTGAATAGCTCATGTATCAACTAGGGATGTCTATATCTTCCATGTTAGGCGGGTTATTCTCACGATGAGTGGACTCCACTCATCATTCACGAGAAAATGGCCGGTAACCGGGATGCCCAGTCCCATGCTCAAATCAAATCAGTATAATTACAAACAAAACTCCCCCGGGATTGTTGTTAGTTGGATGGTACCCATTGTTTCGAACCAACCGTGGAATGTGCTTGTTGGTGGTGGGGGAGTATAAACTTTACCATTCTGTTTGGGAACCGCCTATAATGTATGTAGCATGGAAGATATCGAGATCTCATGGTTATTATGTTGACAATGAAAGTATACGACTCAAAATATTATTTATCTTTGTTTCAAAAACTCGAGCTCTGGCACCTTTGCAAATTCCTGCTTCCCTCTGCGAAGGGCCTATCTATTTACTTTTATGTTGAGTCATCATCCTCTTATAAAAAGCACCAGTTGGAGAGAACCACTTTCATTTGTATGCATTGTTATTAATTGATATTGAGTATGACTGGATCTCTTTCACCATGAATTACAATGTCTAGTCAGTCCTTGATGTTCAGGGTGCTCTGCGTTTATGTTTTGCGGTCTGAGAAAGGGCCAACGAGATACCATCTTGTTATATCATATCATGATTGTTTTGAGAAAGTGTTGTCATCCGAGATTTATTATTATTACTCGCTAGTTGATTATGCCATTGATATGAGTAAACATGAGACCTAAATGTTATTGTGAATATGGTTAGTTCATAATCTTTGCTGAAACTTGAATGCTGGCTTTACATATTTGCAACAACAAGATCAAACAGAGTCTGCCAAAGTTTTTGTTTATCACTTTCGGTTTGTCAACTGAATTTCTTGAGGACAAGCAAATGTTTAAGCTTGGGGGAGTTGATATGTCTCCAACGTATATAATTTTCCAAACTCTTTTGCCCTTGTTTTGGACTCTAATTTGCATGATTTGGATGGAACTAACCCGGACTGACGCTGTTTTCAGCAGAACTGCCATGGTGTTATTATTGTGCAGAAATAGAAGTTCTCGGAAAGACATGAAACTTCACAGAGTCACCTTTTGGAATTAATAAAAATATTAGCGAAAGAATCAGCTGAAGGGGGGCCACACCCTGGCCAGGAGGGTGGGGGCATGCCCTACCCCCCTGGGTGCACCCTCTACCTCGTGGACCCCTAGACCTCCACCGACCTCAACTCCACCTCCATATATTCACGTTCGCGGAGAAAAAAATCAGGGAGAAGGATTCATTGCGTTTTACGATACAAAGCCGCCGCCAAGCCCTGTTCTTCCTCGGGAGGGCTGATCTGGAGTTCGTTCGGGCATCGGAGAGGGGAATCCGTCGCCATCATCATCATCAACCATCCGCCATCACCAATTTCATGATGCTCACCTGGACGATGATGGGTTGGATGAGATCTACCATGTAATCGAGTTAGTTTTGTTAGGGTTTGATCCCTAGTATCCATTATGTTCTAAGATTAATGTTGCTATGACTTTGGCATGCTTAATGCTTGTCACTAGGGCCCGAGTGCCATGATTTCAGGTCTGAACCTATTATGTTTTCATGAATATATGAGTGTTCTTGATCCTATCTTGCAAGTTATAGTCACCTACTACGTGTTATGATCCGGCAACCCCAGAATGACAATAGTCGGGACACTTCCCGGTGATGACCGTAGTTTGAGGAGTTCATGTATTCACTAAGTGCTAACGCTTTGGTCCGGTTCTATATTAAAAGGAGGCCTTAATATCCCTTAGTTTCCATTAGGACCCCGCTGCCACGGGAGGGTAGGACAAATGATGTCATGTAATTTCTTTTCCATAAGCACGTATGACTATATTCGAAATACATGCCTACATTATATCGATGAACTCGAGCTAGTTCTGTGTCACCCTATGTTAAAATTGTTGCATGATGAATGCCATCTGACATAATTATCTATCATTGATCCATTGCCTATGAGCTCGTTTCATATTGATCTTTGCTATTACTTCTCCGTTGTTATTGTTACGATTGCTACAAAACTGCTACTGTTACTCTTGCTATCGTTACTGTTAGTTCCATACTACTTTGCTACGAAATACTTTGCGCAGATATTAAGTCTTTCAGGTGTGGTTGAATTGACAACTCAACTGCTAATACTCGAGAATATTCTTTGGCTCCCCTCGTGTCGAATCAATAAATTTGGGTTGAATACTCTACCCTCAAAAACTGTTGTGAACCCCTATACTTGTGGGTTTTCAAGGTACCGTACATTCTGTGCTTGATCGGTCGGAACAAGAAGATGTTCGACTACATCGACCGCGTTGTCAGACGCTTCCGCTTTTGGTCTACGAGGGTACGTAGACACACTCCCCCCCTCTCGTTGCTATGCATCTCCTAGATAGATTTTGCGTGAGCGTAGAAAATCTAACATTCTTAAGAAGTTGCTCCCCACTTCTACCTATTCTCTCACCATGCACATTGTCCACATTAGCTTTATGCCACATCATCAATCAGTTTGCAAAATCAGCCAATTAGTCTTGGAATTCTCCACCCAATCATCCATGGGACATGCAGCCTATCCATCTTAAGTACCGCAAGCTTATTAATCTTCGGTAGCCTAACAGATAATTAGCAAAAAAATGTCTATTGATAGACTCTGCATGTTAGCATGAAGCATCCATCGCTAGCGATGCCTAATAAACGACAATAAGTACCTACATGCAGCGCTTCCACTAATAGCCGCCAACATAGCTAGCTATTAACACGGAACGTGAACAAAGAAACCGCTTTGATTACGATATGAATTAATACTCCGACTAGGTTCCTTCATCTCCTGAAGGAATAAATCTCCACCAATTTCCCAGAAATCCTAACCGACTCATCTCATCTTCCCCATATCTCGACATCTCTCTCTCTCTCCCTCTCCCTCTCTCTCTCTCTCTCTCTCTCTCAAAATACTACGCCGTCGCCGGACAAAACCTTCAAGGGTTCATCATCGTCGAAGACCCATGCACTACTGCCCTAATACTTGAATTTTTGTTCCACTGATTTGTTCACATCTGCAGCCAAACGCCATGCCTAGCGGCGCCATCGCCTCGAACACGACGATTTGCGTCCTTCTGTCCGGTCAGGTCTTATATGAGCACTACTCCCTCGGCAGCTTGAGGTCTGCTAGCTCGCGTCCGGTGCGCTCCCAAGAAAGGCACCCTCGTGGTGGTGCCCACGAACCAGTACGTGGTCGCGTACTACGGCCTACACGACGTAGTGGGCGACCCTGAGCATGAGTGCCCCGGTCAGTTCTAGGGTACAGCCCAATAGTACATGTACTCATCTTATGCTTCACTGAATGAGGGTCAGGTCTCCTTACCTTTTTTTCTCATATGTTAATGTATTTGAGTGCAAACGAAAGCGTAGCAATTTTCTTATTCCAGTATATTGGATGCATGCCAGAATTAAATTTTGGTTCTTTAAATACTTCCACAGATTATCAAAGGGATTATCTTTATAACTTCATAATTGACTTGCAGCAAGGAACTAGCAGTGCTGGATTGGTATATATACCTTTTTTCCACTGAGGTAACTGAAAAAGGTAACTATACACTAACCCTTTTGTATGATCTGTTGTTATGCACTCTTACTGGATTCAATTTTTTTCCATAAAATGTTGTTTTGCCGGATGTTTCTACATTAGAGCACCTTCAGTCATTTGTGCACCTACAGGTGTTCTACATGATCCAGATCATATAAGTTTGATATTTTTCTTCAAAACAACAATCTTTATTTTGAGTGACACCATTGTTTCAATGCCAAAATCCATCCGAGCACTTTTATATGCCTTTAGTAATTGTCACGGGATTAATGTAAATATTTTTGCCTCTCTTGATAGGTCTCTTAAATCATCACATTGTTTTGATAATGACAAGTTACATAGTATTGCAGAAGTTACTCACAATACAGAATAGTCTTGCATTACAACACCCGTGGAGCATCATTATGATTGTACCTTAGACCCTCATAGTTGGTGAACTGAAACATTGCTACTATGAAAGAACTTTAGCATCTGATTTGTTCATTCCATGAATGATATGATTATACTTAGGTAGTTGGTAGTTTCTACTCGCAAAAAAGAAAAATTGTATTATGTTTTGTGTGTGGTCAGTAGAAAAAAAAAGTCATGTATTTTGAGGTCCTAATGTTTGTGATCTTGAACCTAAATATTTTCTGTAATGATATTATCTTTTAGATATTGGTTCTATTTAAGATTGTCCATGTGCATTATAGTCGCTTTCTACAAATTCCAAGGTTGGAAAAAGCGGTAGGCGTAAGCGAGGCGGTTGGCCTTCGCCTAGTGCCTAGGCAGTGCCTAAGCGCTCTAAGCGTGGCCTAGGCGGTAATATAGTTTTACTCGTAGTGTATTTGTGATTATTATATGGGTGTTGATATTAGTTTAGGGCATATAAATAAGTTAATAACCGTCTACTGTCATTGGAATATAGCCGGTTTGGCATATCAGTGCAGTATCTGGCATGATTTCTTTCTTGGGTAGGCAATTCCTTGCTTGCCCTGCCTAGACCTCCATTTATGCCCTAGGCGAGGCGTTTGGCCATTGCCTAGCGCCTAGGCGTGCCTAAGCGCCTCCTAGGCACTGCCTTTTCCAACAGAGACAAATTCCCGCCGCAATGCGCAAGGTATCTTCTAGTTTTTTGAAATTGCATGCTACGTTCCCCAACAGTGGCATCATGAGCCAGGTCTATACGTAGATGATATGCACGAGTAGAACACAAAGAGTTGTGGGTGCTGATCATCATATTGCTTACCACCAATGTCTTATTTTGATTCAGCGGTATTGTTGGATGAAGCGGCCCGGACCAACCTTACATGACCACGTTCATGAGACCGGTTCCACCGACAGACATGCAACTAGTTTTGCATAAAGGTGGCTGGTGGGTGTCAGTTTCTCCTACTTTAGTTGAATCGAATTTGACTACGGCCGGTCCTTGTTGAAGGTTAAAACAACAAACTTGATAAATCACCATTGTGGTTTTTGTGCCGTAGGTAAGAAGGTTCTTGCTAGAAGCCTGTAGCAGCCACCTAAAACTTGCAACAACAAAGTAGAGGACGTCTAACTTATTTTTGCAGGACATGTTGTGATGTGATATGGTCAAGACATGATGTGATATACGTTATTGTTATGGGATGATCATGTTTTGTAAAAGTTATTGTCAATCGGCATGAGCCTTATGGTTGTCTCTTTATTGTATGAAATGCAAACACCATGTAATTGCTTTACTTTACCACTATGCATTAGCGATAGTTGTAGAAGAAATAGTTGGTGAGACGGCCACAACACAACGATGGAGATCAAGGTGTCGAGCCTGTGACAATTGTGATCATGACGATGCTTTGGAGATGAAGATCAAAAGCACAAGATGATGATGGCCATATCATGTGACATATTTTGATTGTATGTGATGTTTATCTTTTATACATCTTATTTTGCTTAGTACGACAGTAGCATTATAAGATGATCCCTTAACTAAAATTTCAAGGTATAAGGGTTCTTCTTGATTATGCACCGTTGCGACAGTTCTTCGTGCTGAGACATCAAGTGATGATCGGGTGTGATAGGATCTATGTTCACATATAATGGGTGCAAGACAGTTTTGCACATGCGAAATACTCGGGTTAACTTGACAAGCCTAGCATGTACAGACACGGCCTCAGAACACTAGAGACCGAAATATTGAACGTAAATCATATAGTAGATATGATCAACATAGATATGTTCACCATTGATGACTACTCCTCACATGATGATCGGACATGGTTCAGTTGATTTGGATCACGTAACATTTAGATGACTTGAGGGATGTCAATCTAAGTGGGAGTTCTTAAGTAATATGATTAATTGAACTTAATTTATTATGAACTTAGTCCTGATAGTATTTGCAAATTATGTTGTAGCTCAATGGTTCGCGATGTAGCTTCCTGTTTATTTTTGATATATTCCTAGAGGAAACTAAGTTGAAAGATGATAATAGCAATGATGCAGACCGCATCCGTGATCTGAGGATTATCCTCATTTTTGCACAGAAAAATTATGTCCTTGATGCACCACTAGGTGATAGACCTATTGCAGGAGCATATGCAGACGTTATGAACGTTTGGAAAGCTCGATATGATGACTACTTGATAGTTTAGTGAGTCATGCTTTATGGCTTAGAATTGGGGCTTCAAAGACATTTTGAACGCCACGGAGCATATGAGATGTTCCAAGACCTGAAATTTGTATTTCAGACTCATGCCCATGTCGAGAGGTATGAGATCTCTGACAAGTACTTTGCCTACAAGATGGAGGAGAATAGCTCAGCTAGTAAGCATGTGCTCAGAATGTCTGGGCACTATAATTGGTTGAATCAAGTGGGAGTTAATCTCCAGATAAGATAGTGATTGACAGAGTTCTCTAGTCACTATCATCAAGCTACTAGAACTTCGTGATGAACAATAATGTGCAAGGGATAACGAAAAAGATTCCCGAGCTATTCGCGATGCTGAAATCGGAAAAGGTAGAAATCAAGAAGAGCATCAAGTGTTTATTATTTGATTGCTAGGGGATGCAACCCGTATGAGTTTCCTGTTGGCCGTATTGCGTGACCATTAAACCATGAGCAGGGCCAAGAAGATTTAGAGAACCAAGAAGCCTCCAGCGCAAAAAAACAAAAGATTTATATTTAGTGAATGAATCTACACTCTAAAGTACGTCCATATTCATGTGTATGTAGTCTATATTCAAATCTCTAAAAAGACTTATATTTAGGAATGAAGGAAGTATATTGAAAGAATGTTTAAAGTATATAAAAATGTTTAATGTGTATTTAAAAAAGAACATCTTATGTTAAAAATGTTTATCATAGAAAATAAAAGTAAGTAGACATTAAAAAACTAAAATAAACATAAAAAGAAAAGTGAAAAGGTAAAATTAAAAAAGAACATGAAAAAAATGATGGAAATCTAACTAATGTAAGGAAACAAAATAAGATAATACAAAACAAATCGAGAAGAGCAAAGATAGTCCCGGGCGCTAAGAGCCATACCCGTGTAATGCGCCAGCCAAGTTAATCCCTGTCTATGTGTTTGCGCCTATTTGAAGCGCTAAATAGGCGAATATACTATTTATCACTCAAGGCACGAAATAGTTCCCTATTGGTACAAATGGACAACCCGATTGCTATTACTTCCTTAACGGATCCGCTCATGGGAACATTCTGGAATGTTCCTTTGCTAGATTATTCTTTTATTGCTTTTATCTGCTCGGTCATGGGTTTTGTTTTTTTGTTTTCTTTGCATGTATTTATTATTTTTTGGTTTTATAAATTCAATAACATTTTAATTTTTTGAACTTTCTTACATTGATGAACCTTTTTCAAAATTTGTTTATTATCTTTTCAAATTCATGCTTTTTCCCAAACTCATGATTTTTTTCTGTGAACTTCGTAATATCCACACACACACACACACACACACACACACACACACACACACACACACACACACACACATATATATATATATATATATATATATATGAATTCATTAATAATTTTTCAAATTCTCAAGAAAATTGTAAATACGTGAACTTTTTTCAAATCTGTGGCTCCTTTTTTAAAAAAATTCATTTTGTGTTGAGTTAAGTGGTCAGTTCTATATAACGTTTCAAAAACTTTGAAAAAACTAATGGATAGCGGGCATCACACATACGAAAATTATAGATATGTTAAGACATACAAGCATCCCCAAGCTTAATACATGCTCCTCCTCGTGCAAGTATAACCATCTTAAATTGTCTGAACGCATATAAAAGAAGTCCCACATATTACTCACTCCTTCCCAAAATCTAGGGCGTATTAGATTTTACATGCAGTCCACTTCATGTTTCAAATTTGTTACATGACTTTAACCATACGTGCATGCTACGGGACTTGCTAACTTCAACACAAGCATTCTTTAAATTCATAATCACCCAACTATCATGACTTTAATATCACTACCTCCATATCTCAAAACAATTATCAAGTATCAAATTGATCATAGCATCCAATTCACTTCCTATGATAGTTTTATTATACCCAACTTGGATGCCTACCATTCTAGGACCAATTTTATTGTAGGGCGGCAGTTGCAGCCTAACCAACATTCACTACTTTTTTGGAAATAAAAAAACGTCGGCCGGTTCTCTCGTGCAGTTAGCACCCAAATCGTGCATGCTTTCCTTTTTTTTCTTTCTCCAATCGTGGATGCTCCCTCGTACGATGGCTCAGGTAACTAACGATGCGCTAATTTTTGTGCAAACAACTAATACACCCAAGATTTTGGGAAGGAGTGAGTATTTGATGCTCAAATGCTAAAGTAAAATCACAATTGCCAAAAGTTTAGATGGAATTTCAATTTTATAAGGAACATAGTTATGACTTCTATAACAAATATTTTTTAACATGACAATCACTTTTAGGCCAACCAAAGATACAAGACGAGACACAACCATTTGTTGCTTTTCTGGAATACTTCAATCAATCAAATCAACATATAGTAGAACCTAAGTGCAACTCTAGGTTCCATGCCCTAATAAATGGCTGGAGAACATGATGAAGGGGTTTAAAGAAGGGATGGGAACATTTGGCTCTTGGGTGCCGATGCACCTGAATGGCAAAAAAGTAAAGTAATTTGGAAAATGGTCGAAAAATCATGAGATTTTTGCCAACAAACTTGATAAAGCGTTACACTTGTGTAAAAATTTTGTGGGAAAAATGATTTTGGTGGTATTGTCCAGGTCAAATTCAAAATCAACACTATATTAGAAGTAGTGTTCACTCTATATTGTCATGGACAAATTATTTTGTGCTCGGATTTTTTTACGGTAGTTTTCATTGTCAACTTTTTTATGAGTACACCAATAAGTCAAGTTTCTTCGATTTTTTTGGAGTTTTTTGGCTTTTTCTTGAATTGCTAATTTTCCCCCTCGAATTAATTTATAGGGTTCATCTACAACCATGTGTATCCTGGTATTTTCCTTGAAAGAGGTCACAAATAAAGATAGTTGTGCATCAATGCAGCTGATCATTAGGTAAAGAGGAATACCATATAAGTGATATTATTGCAAGGAGGGGGACAACCAAACAACTATGATGCACATAGAGCTTTATATGTATGAAAGCTCTCCCATGGACTAGTGGGGATCCATCCAACTTAATTGCTCACGAAGACCTAGTTTGAGGAGACTCTGAGCCAAGTTCAATTATGTGAGGTCCCCACTAGTATATAAAAAGTAAAACTCATGAACTCTCAACTACCAAATGCATGAAGTTGTCCTACTTTTAATCACTTATTTTACTTCCGATGGATAGTTCTACTTTGACGCACTTACAAAATTTTCTACTTTCAAATGCATGGTGCTTCTTTGAAGCACTACTCATGTGTACTCGAAAAGTGAAATAGTTTATCTGTCCCCCTCTCTCACACAATTTCGTTGGTGCCTCTTTGGTACATCCTTTTTTAATATACTCTCATGGTAGAAGGAACACCTTACAATAATAATTAGTACATCTTTCCCAATTTCATCACAATGCTAACATATGTCTTACTATGAAGATGAAAAAGAAACTCTATATGAGTGCCTTTGATAGTGCACCAGGATATACAATGATCTAACGCAACATATATATGAAAAATAATGAAGAGTGGCTTAGCCAAAATATCATGCTAGTTATAAATGATCATACAAAGAATGTTACAATGAAAAACTCGTCTTCTAGTCATGTAATCTAAAAGATGGTAGTGCATAGAAAATGTACTCAAAATGGCTATGAAAATATCAAAGTAGGTAGGAATGGTGGGCTTTTTAGGAGACGTGAGGCTTATGTGTAGGATGACAAGAGGAAGTCCTCCCGTCGAGTTAGATGTACTAGCGACGCATGCACCATGTCTCAATGTGAGAGTGTGCAAGGATCGGTATCGAATAGGCTACCAATAAGTATTATATGGAAGCAAAGAGTTCTAGAACTTGCATTAATTATGAAGACACAAAAACTAAACAACTGTGTCATGGAATAATACAGAAAAGTACAACAAGCTTATTATCCTGTGGAGGAAGGCTTGTAGGTCAAAACCATTGCGCACGCATCATCGTCACTGGTCTCTAATGGTTGCAATGAAAGCAAGGCTATGCTAATTGATACGTCTCCAATGTATCTATAATTTATGAAGTATTCACGCTGTTATATTATCATTCTTGGATGTTTTACAATCATTTTATAGCAACTTTATATAATTTTTTGGGACTAACCTATTGACCTAGTGCCCAGTGCCAGTTGTTGTTTTTTGCTTGTTTTTTTACATCACAGGAAATCGATATCAAACGGAGTCCAAATACCGCGAAACTTTTGTAGATTGTTTATGGACCAAAAGACATCGATTGGGCCAGAGAAACACCTGGGGGTTGCCCTGAGGGGGGCACAACCCACTAGGGCGCGCCTAGGCCCCCAGGCACCCCCGGTGGGTTGTGCCCACCTCGGCGGCCTCCCGCATCGCCTCTTCGCCCTATAAATCGTCAAATATTCCAAAAATCCTCGCGGAGACCCTAGATCAGAAGTTCCGCCGCCGCAAGCCTCTGTAGCCATGAGAAACCAATCTAGACCCCGTTCTGACACCCTGCCAGAGGGGGGAATCATCACTAGTGGCCATCTTCATCATCCCGGCGGCCACCATGATGAGGAGGGAGTAGTCCACCCTCGGGGCTAAGGGTTTGTACCAGTAGCTATGTGATTAATCTCTCTCTCTCTCTCGTGATCTTGAGATGTCACGATCTTGATGTATCATGGGCTTTGTTAACATAGATGGATTATATGATGCTTCTTCCCTCTTTACTCTTGTTGTGATGAATTGAATCTTTACCCTTTGAAGTTTTGTCTTGTTGGATTGAATGTCCAGATCTAAGAACACATGATGTATGTCTTGCGGTACGATTACTTGAGGCGACAATGGGTATCATATTGATTCACTTGATGTATGTTATGGCACTCAACTTGCAGATTCCCGAGGTGACATTGGGGTACTCTATGCATAGGGGTTGATGCATGTTTTTATTATCTTTTCTCTGATAGAAACTTTGGGGTCTCCTTGTAGTTCTTTGTGTGGATTGAATATTATGATCATGAAGTTGTTTGATGCATATCGTAGAATTAGCTCACAAATACTTGTGGTGACATTAGAGTCGGTTAATGTGTGTCATATGGTGTTATTTCAGTACGAACTCTTGGTTAGATTGATCGGAATGAATAGCTTTGTGTCATTTTAGTACGAACTCTAGGATAGATTGATCGGAAAGAATAGCTTTGAGGTGTTTTCGTGCCCTACAAACAATTTCTATCTTTTGTTCTTTGCTAATAGGAACTTGGGAGTGATTCTTTATTGCACTTTGAGGGATAATCATATGATCCAACTATGTTAGCGTTGTTGAGAGATTGCACTAGTGAACGTGTGCACCCTAGGTCTCATTTTCCATCATTGCAATACCGTTTTTGCTCCGTTTTACTATTTACTACCTTGCTGTTTTTTATTGTTCACACTACAAAAACTCATATCTACTATTCATAATACACTTTTATCACCATCTCTTTGCCGAACTAGTGTACCTATACAAATTACCATTGTATTTGGTGTGTTGGGGACACAAGAGACTCTTTGTTATTTGGTTGGAGGGTTGCTTAAGAGAGACCATCTTCATCCTACACCTCCCACAGATTGAAAAACCTTAGGTCATCCCTTGAGGGAAAATTGCTACTGTCCTACAAAACTCCGCGCTTGGAGGCCCAACACGAGTCTACAAGAATAAAGTTGCGTAGTAGAAATCAAGCTCTTTTCTGGCGCCGTTGCCGGGGAGGTGAGTGCTTGAAGGTATATCTTTAGATCTTGCAATTGAATCTTTTAGTTTCTTGTTTTATCACTAGTTTGGTTCGTAAAAAGAAAACTACAAAAAATGGACTTGAGGTTGCATCATATTATTCATCTTTATAATGTCTTTCATGAAAATGATGGAAAGGAAAATTGTGCTCAACTGATAGAAGAAGAATTCAATAGAATGTTTGGTATAAATGATGAGCATGATTGCAATGTTGTTAGTATGAACTCTTTGAATATCCATGATGCTAACGATATGCAAAGCCATAAGCTTGGGGATGCTATGTTTGATGAAGATGATATTCTTAGTCCCCCAAGATTTGATGTGCAAATTGTTATAATGATTGCATGCCTCATATTTATGATGATTATAATGATGAAAGTGGATTTGGAGAGGTCATGACTTTATTTAGTGATGAATCCACCATTTTGGATGAGGCTTCAATTGACTATGATAACAAAGTTGCTATCTATGTTGATTATGGTGATGACATGTATGCTATAAATAATAATGATAACCATGAAACTTGTCATCATGATTTGAATTTTCACTCTCATGATAGTTATTTTGTCGAGTTTGCTCCCACTACTATTAATGAGAAGAAATTTTCTTATGTGGAGAGTAATAAGTTTTGTATGCTTTTGTGTCATGAAAAGAATGCTTTATGTGATGGTTATATTGTTGAATTTCTTCATGATGCTACTGAAAATTATTAGGGGGGGGGGCTTATGCTTGTAGGAATTGCAATAATATCAAGTTTCCTCTCTATGTGTTGAAAATCTTGAAGTTGTGCTTGTTTTGCCTTCTTATGCTAGTTGATTCTTGTTCCCACAAATTGTTTGATCACAAAATACCTATGCATAGGAAGTGGGTTAGACTTAAATGTTAAATGTGCTTGCCATGTGCTTCATGATGCTCTCTTTGTGTTTCAATTCTTACCTTTTATGCGAGCATCATCAAAATCATCATGCCTAGCTAAAAGGCACTAAAGAAAAGCGCTTGTTGGGAGACAACCCAACATTTTTACCTACTGTTTTTGTGTGTTCACATGATTATGCTACTGTAGTAATCATATTTTATTGCTTTTGTTTCAAAAAAATGCCAAGTAAAGCCTTTGGGATAGTGTGGATGATAGTTGACTTGAATCTGTGCAAAAACACAAACTTTTGCGCCCAGTACAGAAAATTTAAAAACTCACTGGAACGTGATTTGATCTGAATTGTTTACAGGTGATAGATATAAAAATTCTCTATGTTGTCCTAATTTTTTAGAATTTTTGGAGTAGCAGAAGTTTGGCTGGAGTACAGATTACTACACACTGTTATGTTTTTGATAGATTCTATTTTCAATGCATAGGTTGCTTGTTTCCTAGTTTCTATGGCTTATATTGCTCAATATAAATTGTGGAAATGATATTCTGCAGTAGGCATTGTATGGTAACAATGAATCTTGTCTTTGACATTACCAAAGTGAAATGGTTTGCTCTTTATCACACAAACCTATCTCATGAAGTTCCGTTAAGTTTTGTGTGATTGAAGTTTTCAAGTTTTGGGTGAGATGTCGATATGAGGATAATAAGGAGTGACGAGACCCTAAGCTTGGGTATTCCCAAGGCACCCCAAGGTAATATTCAAGGAAGATCCAAGCAACTAAGCTTGGGGATGCCCCGGAAGGCATCCCCTCTTTCGCCTCCAACATTATCGGTAATCTCACTTGGAGCTATATTTTCATTCATTTTATGATATGAGTTTTGCTTGGAGCGTCATTTTATTTTGCTTGACTCCAACATTATCGGTAATCTCACTTGGAGCTATATTTTCATTCGTTGTATGATATGAGTTTTGCTTGGAGCGTCATTTTATTTTGCTAGGATTTGCTTGCTGTTATGTAGAATAATGTTTTGCATCTTTCTTTTCAATAAAAGTGGCAAGGTGTAACGCCCCGAGCCGGCGCTCCAGATGCCTTCCATGTTTTCCGAGTTTCATCGTGTGATTTTGTTTTGTTCATGCATTCATCTCTGCATCACGTGCATTGCATCATGTCATCTTGCACCCCCTTTTAAAAACTCATCTAAATAAAATCGTATGGATCTTTAGTCCATTTAAATCGAGGGATTCACATGGTGATTTCTCTTTATAACATATCCTCTCGATATTTAGGGAGTTATAATAAATATTCCATTAGTTTGGAATTAACCGCAACACACTTGCAAATAAATCTCAATGCCTTTGTTATCTCAATTCTTGGTCTCTGACTTGTCCTCTTATTCTTTTATCGTTTTATCGAGGCTCTTCCTAAATGTTCAACATTTTCGGAAACTTCGGATTCCTACTCCTTGTTCAAACCATTTGAATGAAATTCAAATGTAAACCTTGCAATCTTGCCCACTCCATTTTTCTTGGAACGAGCTCATTTTTATGAGTCCGGAAAAATTAACCCTATGCGCATATTCTTTCCCTAACCCTCTCTTTCTTTTTCTTCCCTCTAATTTCTTTTCTGCTAAAGAGTTAAAGAAGAGAAGGAAGAAGCCCAGCATCCCAACCGCACCGCATCGGCCCATTTGCCTCTCAAGGCCCAACCGCTGCTCTAACCCTAGCCCGACCACGCTCTCTCCCTGATCCCCAACTCCATCGATCCCCTCCTGCTTCCCTCGCGCCGCCACTCTTCTCAATCTCCTTCCTCTCGCTCGCCTCCCTCTCCTCTCGCGCCGCCACACACACAGAGAGGAGCGAGATCCCCTCGAGCCCGGTCCCCAACGCCTGGAGGCCTCCTTCCATGCCTCACCAACCCCTCGCGCCGACCAGCGACCGCCACTGCCTCCGTCGTTCCCCTGGCCAAGCTGCTGCCATGTTCCTGCGCCGCCCTCTGCCTTCTCCTCGTGGCCTTGCAGTCGCCCACCTCCTGCAGGAGCCAGGGCCGCCGGCCTCCTTGGTTCGCCCGCGCCCTGATGCCGTTGCTCTTCTCAAGCGCCGCCATCCCTCTGCTGCCACGCCGGACCTCCGTCCTCCGCCTTCTCCCTCCCCGCAGATCCTCCTGCTGCTTCGTCCCTGCACCACCCGGTGACCTCGCCGTCGCTCCGACCAAGACACTCCTGACCTCCTCCATGCCCTATAGCCGCTGTTGTTTTGCCACACCACCACGCTACCCCGAGCCTCCTCTGCTTGAGCTCCACCTCCTGGCACCCCCAATGGCACTGCTGCCATCTCTGCTGCTTCATTGCCATTGCCCGCCTGCTTGCCTTGGGCCCCGGTGTAGCCTCCCCGTGTACCTGCAGTTGCCGCTGCTCCTGAAGATCAAAACCCGAGGCCTGTGTGCTCCACTGCTAGTTTCGTGGACGACGAGACCTCTACGATGACCCTGGATGTCTACGAGCTGTGTATCACTACAACCGGTGTGATTTTTGTCAAGTCCGACTACGACGTGCATGACTACAATCGATATGGATTTCGTCAAGTACCCCTTCGGATATGCCAAGGTCGACTACGCTCGGCGATGCGACAAGTACCTCTACCGACGACCCCGGACATCTACGAAAACATGTACCACTACCGTCGCCGTGTACCACTACGTCCAAGTTCCACTACAAGATGTACCACTACCGCCGCCGAAGACCGTCAAGTGTACAACTACCACCACCGTTGATTCGACAAGACAACGTGTACAACTACTTCCACTACCATCGACACGTGAACAACTACTTCCCACGACGACCCGTGAATGAGTACTTCCTCTACATCGCACCGAACGCGTTCCACCCCGAATGCATGCTTCGAAGGTATAATCCCAAGATGATCACCCGTGGACCGAATACATGTGTTGTATGAGATGCACCCTATGTTTGAACCATGATCGAATTGTCCTTGCGATGCCCCTCTTTTGCCATGCCGCCGTGCCGTGGGAACCGGGTAGTCGGGAGCACCCCACCATCTCTAGCATGTTGCGCACATCCGCACACTTGCTTTTTTGCACCGGTATCTCAACGAGTTGTTGGATCATTGAATGTTGCCGTGGCACCATTTTTGTTATCGTTGCCGTGGCACCCCTTTCGTTCCACCACGGTGACAAATGCTTCATAACATGCTCATGTCAACATTTTCATAAAATTGCATAAAACTTGCATATGTCATCCGCATCATGATAACAACATTTAAAATGTTTAAAATTGTGTTTGCATTAAATTGCTAAATGACATGTGGGGATTTTCCGGAATTGTTGTTTGTTGTTTCCGGCCTCACTTAAACTTGCCTAGATAGGTAGTTTAATTATGCTTCACCTGTTGCCATGTTTAATAACATTTAATGTTGTTGGGTACATAAACGAGAGAGAACTAAATAATTGATGTGTTGTTTCGTCAATATGCAACTCGTTGCATATTGAGCTCCACTTAACTTGTAGTGTTGTTTGTGCGTATTGCCATGCCATGCCTTTTTAAACCGGACATGCATCATACTTGATTGTGCATCATGCCATGATTATGTGATGGTTGTTTAGCATGTTGCTTGCTTATTTCCGGTTTGCTTCTCTCGTTAGCTTCGGTGTCGTTTTGGAGTTGTGAGGTTTCGTTCGACTTCTTCTTGGACTCGTTCTTCTTCCTTGCGAGATCTCAGGCAAGATGACCATTACCCTCGATATCACTTCTATATTTGCTTGCTAGTTGCTTCGTTCTATTGCTATGCTGTGCTACCTATCACTTGTTTACCATGCCTCCCATATTGCCATGTCAGCCTCTAACCTTTTTCATCCTTCCTAGCAAACCGTTGCTTGGCTATGTTACCGCTTTGCTTAGCCCCTCTTATAGCATTGTTAGTTGCAGGTGAAGTTCAAGATTGCTCCATGATGGACAGGATTGTGTTGGGATATCACAATATCTCTTATTTAATTATAATGCATCTATATACTTGGTAAAGGGTGGAAGACTCGGCCTTATGCCTGGTGTTTTGTTCCATTCTTGCCGCCCTAGTTTCCGTCATACCGGTGTTATGTTCCTTGATTTTGCGTTCCTTACGCGGTTGGGTGATTTATGGGACCCCCTTGACAGTTCGCTTTGAATAAAACTCCTCCAGCAAGGCCCAACCTTGGTTTTACCATTTGCCACCTAAGCCTTTTTCCCTTGGGTTCTGCAGACTCAAGGGTCATCTTTATTTTACCCCCCCCCCCGGGCCAGTGCTCCTCCGAGTGTTGGTCCAAACTAGAGCACCGTGCGGGACCATGCCTTGGCAGCTTGGATTACGTCGTTACCTGTACGCTTAGCTTATCCGGTGTGCCCTGAGAACGAGATATGTGCAGCTCCTATCAGGATTTGTCGGCACAGCGGGTGGTCTTGCTGGTCTTGTTTTACCATTGTCGAAATGTCTTGTAAACCAGGATTCCGAGTCTAATCGGGTCTTCCTGGGAGAAGGAATATCCTTCGTTGACCGTGAGAGCTTATCATGGGCTAAGTTGGGACACCCCTGCAGGGTATAAACTTTCGAGAGCCGTGCACGCGGTTATGCGGCAGATGGGAATTTGTTAATGTCCGGTTGTAGATAACTTGACACCAGATCTGAATTAAAACGCATCAACCGCGTGTGTAGCCGTGATGGTCTCTTTTCGGCGGAGTCCGGGAAGTGAACATGGTTTTGGGTTATGTTTGACGTAAGTAGGTGTTCAAGATCACTTCTTGATCATTGCTAGTTCACGACCGTTCAGTTTGCTCTCTTCTCGCTCTTATTTGCGTATGTTAGCCACCATATTTGCTTAGTGCTTGCTGCAACTCCACCTCATTACCACTTCCTACCCATAAGCTTAAATAGTCTTGATCTCGCGGGTTTTGAGATTGTTGAGTCCTCGTGACTCACCAGATACTATCACAACAGTTGTAGGTCCTGATGATACCAGTGCAGGTGATGCAACCGAGCTCAGATGGGAGCTCAACGAAGATCTTAGTTGTTGCTATGTGTTGTTTCTTGTTGATCAGTAGTGGAGCCCAGTTGGGACGATCGGGGATCTAGCAGTTGGGTTATCTTCTTTTCTTTTGTCTTCGTCCGTAGTCAGACTATTTGTGTACTCTGAATGATGTACGATTTATTTATGTTCATTGTGTGAAGTGGCGATTGTAAGCCAACTCTTTATCCCATTCTTGTTCATAACATGGGATTGTGTGAAGATGACCCTTCTTGCGACAAAACCACAATGCGGTTATGCCTCTAAGTCGTGCTTCGACACGTGGAAGATATAGCCGCATCGTGGGTGTTACAAGTTGGTAATCAGAGCCATCCCCGACTTAGGAGCCCCCTGCTTGATTGTTTGCTGGCGTTGTTGAGTCTAGAACAAAAAAGTTTTGAGTCTTAGGATTATATATATTGGAGAGTAGGATTCTTTTTACTCCTTAGTCCCTTCGTCGCTCTGGTGAGGTCTCTTGACGTAGAATTTTTGACTTTCCTCTCCTCAAATTTCACTAAAAAAAATTTAGGATCACGCGGGTATCTTGGAATCGTTCCGATGGTTTTGTGACGAGAACATTGTTCTTGGTGCCTCCTGTCTTTTATGTGGCAGTGACCCGGGGAGTTGAGCTCCGAGGTGTTGTCGTCATAATTTTATCATTGTAGTTCTGGAATACCTAAGTTTTGCCGACATCGAAAATCTCTTTTATGCAGTTGTTGGTGAGATAACCTCGACGCCACCCAGTACTGGGCCGGGAGTTCGGGAGTATTGCCATAACTCGTATAATGGATGCTTTTCGAAGGTTGAGGTACACGATTTCCGAAGGTTTCTTGGTTATGTGTTGACGGATGGATACAGCTTGGATGTAGGTATTGTTAGTTTTGGGTGAGATATATATTGCTTCCCCTGTATCCCCAACACCAGATTGCATAACCAGAAAGTTTCGGGAGTTTTATAGGTGGGAATTCAAGTAGCTCTAGTTTTATCTTTCCAACAGACACATGATACGATATGGGATCTATCATATGTTTGTTCCGGCTTATTCTGCAAGCCAAATCCTTTGTTTTGTTTTATATGTGGTATTCGAGTTGCTTCGAAGTCAAGTGTTGAATCCATACCTTTCCTAAATGGTGTTCTCATATTGCTATGTGAATACTAATCCTTCTTGATCATCGAGGTCGTCATGTTAATTCTTTTCCAACCGGTGCGCTTCTCTTCGAGATGATCCGATCATTCTCCCCATCCGCAAGATCAATTCTAAGTTTTCTCAACGGTGTTCATTCCACCTGCCCCAAGCTGCCTTTGTTTTTCGCGCCCTCCCACCCTTTTCTGCAAGGACTCATATATTTTAATCAAGTATCCATTTATTCATGTGAAGTCTCTTCACTCTTTTCAATCAATGTTCTTATCCGGTGATTCTCAGGAAGATACTAACGGAGCTTCAAGTTTTCATTCTTCGTTCTCTTTTCTTCTCTGGTGGATTAATTTCAAGCTTTTGTGTTGATTATATCTCTTCCTTTTGTTTCACATATCTTTCCATGTGAATTTCTTATCCAAGGCTCTCTTATTTATTTACCTTGCCCAGTTCATATCTGGAGTGCTCAAGATATCTCAGAAGATTCGTGTTTTCCATTCTTAATACATTCAATCTATTTGGAGATCATTATCTCATTCAAGTCATTTAATTCAATCGGCGCAACCCCCCCTTTTCAATCAATCGTTCAACGGTGTTTCTCTTGAGTGGGACCTAACCCACAGGTCTTTTCCCAGGATCTTACCTGACTCTTCTAATTATTCCGGAACTATCCCAAATTCATTTCAAAGTTTGACGTAAGAATGAATTTTCATCAGTCAGATGTCTTCTTCAAGATTGCCTCCAAATTCTTTTGATCGTTGGTTCAAACTTTCCATTCTTCATTCCGGAGTGCCTCAACAATTTTGGTGGTTCTCATCATCATTCTCAACATTTAAAGACTGACGAAGAAGAGTTTCTCTTAAATCTTGGTCCACTCTCTTGAAGATTCATGGTTCTAGCTTGATGCCATCCTCTCTTAATTGTTTTTGATTGTGATAATTCTTTTCACCCATCCAGAGCAATTCAGGAGTCTTTTCAGTTTCTTTCTCCGGAGCCAATCATCTCAGAATTATTCATTCTCAGCTTTCAACTCTCGTTCTTGAATTCTTCCGGTGCATCGTCCAAATATCCTCTAATCAGTTCATGATCTCTTCGTTCTCATGTATCTAAATCCCCTCAAGTATCTTCATTCGTTTTCCAATTCTTTCCGTTGAATTGTTCCTTTGCTACTTTCATTTTCAATTCTTACTGTGGTTCATTCAAGATTTCTCTTCCTTTGTTATCATATCAATTCATTCGTTGTTTAAATCCTACCGGTGGTTCCATCAATACCTTCTGAAGTTTACACTATATCTCTCTTAATCCTTTCTACGAGAATAAGTAGTATGCCAAACCCGTTGCTTGTCATCAATTTAAATCGGTGAAGGATAGGCATGACATAATTCTTATTCTTGTTTCATCCAAGTGATAAATTCCTTCTTCCGGAGTTTGTTCATGAGGAATAAATTCTCGGTTCTAAGATGTTCATCTTTTTTCGGTGTTCCAAGTTTTCTCGGTTATATCATCGTGAAGCTCCATCTAAATCATTGTAAGGCTTCACCTTGTGTTTTCAAATTCCCATTCTTTCTATCATCCTTTTATTACCGGAGTTCTTCATGGAGGCTCAACATGGTGGTTCATCAAAGATTCTTTTCATTCTTCAATTGTACTTCAAGATTTCTCTCGAAGCTAAGATCTGCCAAGCTATACTCTAAAATAAACATGGTGCTCAACACATGTTTTGTTTTGTGGAGTTCAAGTATTCTTCTTCTTGCATTTTGAAGTGCAGTTCTTTCTACCTTATCTTTTTAGGTGGTGTTATATCATTCTTGACAATTTCCTTTCACGTTTCGCGATTCACATGTTGTCAAGAATGAGGTATTTTAAATCCATTAATCTCTTCGTTGGAGTTATCTTGGGTTATATTTCACCTACAACCTTCCCTAAGGAATGTTGCTATTTGTGGTGCTTATCAATGATCCAAGTTATCTCTCTATCATCTTGGTGGAAGGAGTTTTTCATCTCGTTGGTGTTATCAATGATATTATTTGTTCCCATAGTGGCAGAATTTCGCCTCAATTTCGAGAAGTTTTCCATAAGCTCACAACAAGCTTATCCTTTCGTTGTTGATAATCCAACAACTCCGTTCTAGCAATTCCTGCTAGCGTGCTCTTTCAAGATCAAGTTTTCCTCCGTTCATTCTATTCCATTTTTTCATTTCTTCCGGAGGCATTGTGATGTTGTGCTCTTCACCCATCACGTCATTTTGTCAAGTTCATGTTATTTTCTTGCTTATCCATTTAACCAGAGTGTTATGTTCTCTGCTAAGTTCTTTTCATCTTATCAAGTCTTGCATCTCTTTTCAACCGGAGTGCTGTCCGAATTTGTTCTTCCTTGTTCCTTGTTTATCTCATTTCAACCAGAGTGGTTCCAATTCCTTCTTGTCCATTGTACTCGTCATTCATAGCTTTGCAACCTCCAAGGTTCACATGGTGTTCCTTGTTTCTATTTTCTACAACACTGCTCTGAATTGTGTTCAACTCCGTTGTGTTCTTTCTTTCAACTTTTCAACCTCTCAAGGTTCTTTGGTTTCACTCTTTTGTCGAAGAAGCAACTTAGCTTTACCTCTCCTCTTCCTTTTCCGTTTCTCTCCAGTGCCATCCTAGATCTCGGGACGAGATCCTCTTGTAGTGGTGGAGTGTTGTAACGCCCCGAGACCGGCGCTCCAGATGCCTTCCATGTTTTCCGAGTTTCATCATGTGATTTTGTTTTGTTCATGCATTCATCTCTGCATCACGTGCATTGCATCATGTCATCTTGCACCCCCTTTTAAAAACTCATCTAAATAAAATCGTATGGATCTTTGGTCCATTTAAATCGAGGGATTCACATGGTGATTTCTCTTTATAACATATCCTCTCGATATTTAGGGAGTTATAATAAATATTCCATTAGTTTGGAATTAACCGCAACACACTTGCAAATAAATCTCAATACCTTTGTTATCTCAATTCTTGGTCTCCGACTTGTCCTCTTATTCTTTTATCGTTTTATCGAGGCTCTTCCTAAATGTTTAACATTTTCGGAAACTTCGGATTCCTACTCCTTGTTCAAACCATTTGAATGAAATTCAAATGTAAACCTTGCAATCTTGCCCACTCCATTTTTCTTGGAACGAGCTCATTTTTATGAGTCCGGAAAAATTAACCCTATGCGCATATTCTTTCCCTAACCCTCTCTTTCTTTTTCTTCCCTCTAATTTCTTTTCTGCTAAAGAGTTAAAGAAGAGAAGGAAGAAGCCCGGCAGCCCAACCGCACCGCATCGCCCATTTGCCTCTCAAGGCCCAACCGCTGCTCTAACCCTAGCCCGACCATGCTCTCTCCCTGATCCCCAACTCAATCGATCCCCTCCTGCTTCCCTCGCGCTGCCACTCTTCTCAATCTCCTTCCTCTCGCTCGTCTCCCTCTCCTCTCGCGCCGCCACCCACACACAGAGAGGAGCGAGATCCCCTCGAGCCTGGTCGCCAACGCCTGGAGGCCTCCTTCCGTGCCTCACCAACCCCTCGCGCCGACCAGCGACCGCCGCTGCCTCCTTCGTTCCCCTGGCCAAGCTGCTGCCATGTTCCTGCGCCGCCCTCTGCCTTCTCCTCGTCGCCTTGCAGTCGCCCACCTCCTGCAGGAGCTAGGGCCGCCGGCCTCCTTGGTTCGCCCGTGCCCTGCTGCCGTTGCTCTTCTCGAGCGCCGCCATCCCTCTGCTGCCTAGCCGGACCTCCATCCTCCGCCTTCTCCCTCCCTGCAGATCCTCCTGCTGCTTCGTCCCTGCACCACCCGGTGACCTCGTCGTCGCTCCGACCACCACACTCCTGACCTCCTCCATGCCTTGTAGCCGCTGTTGTTTTGCCACACCACCACGCTACCCCGAGCCTCCTCTGCTTGAGCTCCACCTCCTGGCACCCCCGATGGCACTGCTGCCATCTCTGCTGCTTCGTTGTCGTTGCCCGCCTGCTTGCCTTGGGCCCCGGTGTAGCCTCCCCATGTACCTGCAGTCGCCGCTGCTCCTGAAGATCAAAACCCGAGGCCTGTGTGCTCCACTGCTAGTTTCGTGGACGACGAGACCTCTACGATGACCCTGGATGTCTACGAGCTATGTATCACTACAACCGGTGTGATTTTTGTCAAGTCCGACTATGACGTGCACAACTACATTCGATGTGGATTTCGTCAAGTACCCCTTCGGATATGCCAAGGTCGACTACGCTCGGCGATGCGGCAAGTACCTCTACCGACGACCCCGGACATCTACGAAAACGTGTACCACTACCGTCGCCGTGTACCACTACATCCAAGTTCCACTACAAGATGTACCACTACCGCCGCCGAAGACCGTCAAGTGTACAACTACCGCCGCCGTTGATTCGACAAGACAACGTGTACAACTACTTCCACTACCGTCGACACATGAACAACTACTTCCCGCGACGACCCGTGAACGACTACTTCCTCTACATCGTACCGAACGCGTTCCGCCCCGAATGCATGCTTCGAAGGTATAATCCTGAGATGATCACCCGTGGACCGAATGCATGTGTTGTATGAGATGCACCCTATGTTTGAACTGTGATCGAATTGTCCTTGCGATGCCCCTCTTTTGCCATGCCGCTGTAGCGTGGGAACCCGGTAGTCGGGAGCACCCCACCATCTCTAGCATGTTGCGCACATCCGCACACTTGCTCTTTTGCACCAGTATCTCAACGAGTTGTTGGATCATCGAAATGTTGTCGTGGCACCATTTTCGTTATCGTTGGCGTGGCACCCCTTTCGTTCCACCACGGTGACAAATGCTTCATAACATGCTCATGTCAACATTTTCATAAAATTGCATAAAACTTGTATATGTCATCCGCATCATGATAACAACATTTAAAATGTTTAAAATTGTGTTTGCATTAAATTACTAAATGACATGTGGGGATTTTCCGGAATTGTTGTTTGTTGTTTCCGGCCTCACTTAAACTTTCCTAGATAGGTAGTTTAATTATGCTTCACCTGTTGCCATGTTTAATAACATTTAATGTTGTTGGGTACATAAACGAGAGAGAACTAAATAATTGATGTGTTGTTTCGTCAATATGCAACTCGTTGCATATTGAGCTCCACTTAACTTGTAGTGTTGTTTGTGCGTATTGCCATGACATGCCTTTTTAAACCGGACATGCATCATACTTGATTGTGCATCATGCCATGATTATGTGATGGTTGTTCACCATGTTGCTTGCTTCTTTCCGGTTTGCTTCTCTCGTTAGCTTCGGTGTCGTTCTGGAGTTGTGAGGTTTGGTTCGACTTCTTCTTGGACTCGTTCTTCTTCCTTGCGAGATCTCAGGCAAGATGACCATTACCCTCGATATCACTTCTATCTTTGCTTGCTAGTTGCTTCGTTCTATTGCTATGCTGCGCTACCTATCACTTTTTTACCATGCCTCCCATATTGCCATGTCAGCCTCTAACCTTTTTCATCCTTCCTAGCAAACCGTTGCTTGGCTATGTTACCGCTTTGCTCAGCCCCTCTTATAGCATTGTTAGTTGCAGGTGAAGTTGAAGATTGCTCCATGATGGACAGAATTATGTTGGGATATCACAATATCTCTTATTTAATTATAATGCATCTATATACTTGGTAAAGGGTGGAAGACTCGGCCTTATGCCTGGTGTTTTGTTCCATTCTTGCCGCCCTAGTTTCCGTCATACCGGTGTTATGTTCCTTGATTTTGCGTTCCTTACGCAGTTGGGTGATTTATGGGACCCCCTTGACAGTTCGCTTTGAATAAAACTCCTCCAGCAAGGCCCAACCTTGGTTTTACCATTTGCCACCTAAGCCTTTTTCCCTTGGGTTCTGCAGACTCAAGGGTCATCTTTATTTTACCCCCCCCCCCCCCCGGGCCAGTGCTCCTCCGAGTGTTGGTCCAAACTAGAGCACCGTGCGGGACCATTCCTTGGCAACTTGGATTACGTCGGTACCTGTACGCTTAGCTTATCCGGTGTTCCCTGAGAACGAGATATGTGCAGCTCCTATCGGGATTTGTCGGCACAGCGGGTGGTCTTGCTGGTCTTGTTTTACCATTGTCGAAATGTCTTGTAAACCAGGATTCCGAGTCTGATCGGGTCTTCCTGGGAGAAGGAATATCCTTCGTTGACCGTGAGAGCTTATCATGGGCTAAGTTGGGACACCCCTGCAGGGTATAAACTTTCGAGAGCCGTGCACGCGGTTATGCGGCAGATGGGAATTTGTTAATGTCCGGTTGTAGATAACTTGACACCAGATCTGAATTAAAACGCATCAACCGCGTGTGTAGCCGTGATGGTCTCTTTTCGGCGGAGTTCGGGAAGTGAACACGGTTTTGGGTTATGTTTGACGTAAGTAGGAGTTCAGGATCACTTCTTGATCATTGCTAGTTCACGACCATTCCGTTTGCTCTCTTCTCGCTCTTATTTGCGTATGTTAGCCACCATATTTGCTTAGTGCTTGCTGCAACTCCACCTCATTACCACTTCCTACCCATAAGCTTAAATAGTCTTGATCTCGCGGGTTTTGAGATTGCTGAGTCCTCGTGACTCACCAGATACTATCACAACAGTTGCAGGTCCTGATGATACCAGTGCAGGTGATGCAACCGAGCTCAGATGGGAGCTCAACGAAGATCTTAGTTGTTGCTATGTGTTGTTTCTTGTTGATCAGTAGTGGAGCCCAGTTGGGACGATCGGGGATCTAGCAGTTGGGTTATCTTCTTTTCTTTTGTCTTCGTCCGTAGTCGGACTATGTGTGTACTCTGAATGATGTACGATTTATTTATGTTCATTGTGTGAAGTGGCGATTGTAAGCCAACTCTTTATCCCATTCTTGTTCATTACATGGGATTGTGTGAAGATGACCCTTCTTGCGACAAAACCACAATGCGGTAATGCCTCTAAGTCGTGCTTCGACACGTGGGAGATATAGCTGCATCGTGGGTGTTACACAAGGATAGCCTTTACCATGCTTATTTTGCAAGTCTATATGTTGCTGTTTCAAATATGTTTGCTTGTTTAATGATTCTATTTGAGGATATGACTATTAAATATGTAGGGGCATTTAGTATGCAATGTTGAATAATAATTTTAGTAATTTTCTATAGTAGAGAATGATTAGGTTTTTCCATTGGTTTATACTAACTTATCTCGCGAGTTCTTGTTGAGTTTTGTGTGGATGAAGTTTTTAAGATTTAGGGAAACCATGATATAAGAGGAATTAAGGAGACACAAAAGCTCAAGCTTCGGGATGACCAAGGCATCCCAAGCTAATATTCCAAGAAGTCTCAAGCATCTAAGCTTGGGGATGCCCAAGGCATCCCAAGCTAATATTCCAAGAAGTCTCAAGCATCTAAGCTTGGGGATGCCCAAGGCATCCCAAGCTAATATTCCAAGAAGTCTCAAGCATCTAAGCTTGGGGATGCCCCAGTAGGCATCCCACCTTTCTTCTTCAACAATTATTGGTTAATATCAGTTGAGCGTAAGTTTTTGCTTCTTCACATGATGTGTGATATCCTTGGAATGTCATTTTATTTTGTTTTGCTTGCTGTTTATATAAAATACTTAGGTTTGAAAGTTTTTAAATAAGAGAGAATCCACAATTGGCTACCCATTTGCTTAACTACTCGCTTGCTCTTCACTTATATATTTTTGGAGTAGCTTGTCATTTAATCTTGTGCTTCACTTATATCCTATGAGTAAATTGTTGAATGAATTGAATATCATGAAGTTGAAATTGTATGTTCATATCATGCCTAGGGTAGCTTCACATTGGGTTTAGAAAGTGAAATCTTTTGAAGCTTGACAATCACAATATTGGTCATACATGCAAATACACTATCTTGGAAATCTTTTGTGATTGTGAACCCCCATCAAAATATTATATGCCAAAATTGTTGACGTTGGACAAGAAAGACAACGTAATGATTTATGTTTGTTCATATTCACATAGAAGTTATATTGTCATAGATCCTTCGACATGTGGTGCTTGCCCCCCATCTTTGCTAGCCAAAAATTCCGCACAAAGTAGAGATACTACTTCTGCATCCAAAAACCCTTAAACCCAAATATTATTCTCAAAATTCCATCGTACCTCCCTAAGGATTGAGTAAGATCCTTCAAGTAAGTTGTCATCGGTGCAATAAGGCAATAAAAATTGCTTCTAAAGTGTTAGATCATTTAGTGTAAGGGAAAATTGAGCGTTGTACGAACTTGTGATGGCAAAGAATAAAAGTGACAAACTGCATAATAAAGGTTACTATCATAAGGGGAAATATAACTTGATGTTCTTTTACACGAAGGGATTGAGCATACAAGAAAAAAGCGCATGGCAACCTCTGCTTCCCTCTGTGAAGGGCCTACCTTTTACTTTTCTGTATTTACTTTCATGCAAGAGTCAAAGTTTTTCTCTCTATTCCTTTTTATTTTTCTCCTTTGGCAAGCATCATGTGGTGAGGAAAGAAGTAGGCACATATATCCAGTTGGATATGGGTAGCATGAGTTCTTATTGTTGACATCACCCTTGAGGTGAATACGTTGGGAGGCGAAATTATAAGCCCCTATCTTTCTATGTGTCCGGTTGAAATGTTTTACTCATGTGTATGCAGTGAGTGTTAGCAATCATAGAAGATTATATTATGGTTGAGTATGTGGAGCTCTTACTTAGACTCTGTTGAATAAGTTGAATTGCAATTGTTTGGTGACAAAGAATATAGGTTGTTGAGTTTCAAGAGAATTCATTGTTTGAACCTTAACATGTGAATTGGTTGCTACTTTGTCATGATGAGTTTTATGAGAAAGAGTTGCTGTTATGATGCTAGGGAAAGTGATTGAAATTATCATTGATCAAATATATGCACTTTGCTAGCATCCACACTTCATAAATTATTTCTTTATCATTTACCTACTCAAGGACGAGTAGGAATTAAGCTTGGGGATATTGATACGTCTCCAATGCATCTATAATTTATGAAGTATTCATGCTATTATATTATCATTCTTGGATGTTTTACAATCATTTTATAGCAACTTTATATCATGTTTTTGGACTAACCTATTGACCCAGTGCCCAGTGCCAGTTGTTGTTTTTTGCTTGTTTTTTACATCGCAGGAAATCAATATCAAACGAAGTCCAAACACCGCGAAACTTTTTGTGGATTTTTTATGGACAAGAAGACATCCAATGGGCCAGAGCAGCACCTGGGGGGTTCCCCGAGGGGGGCACAACACACCAGGCGCGCCCCGCTGGGTTGTGCCCACCTCGGTGGCCTCCCGCACCCCTCTTCGCCCTATAAATCGCCAAATATTCCAAAAACCTTCGCAGAGATCCTAGATCAGAAGTTACACCGCCACAAGCCTCTATAGCCACGAGAAACCAATATAGACCCTGTTTCGGCACCCTGCCGGAGGGGGGAATCATCACCGGTGGCCATCTTCATCATCCCGGCGGCCACCATGATGAGGAGGGAGTAGTCCACCCTCGGGGCCGAGGGTTTGTACCAGTAGCTATGTGTTTAATCTCTCTCTCTCTCGTGATCTTGAGATGTCACGATCTTGATGTATCATGGGATTTGTTAACATAGATGGATCATATGATGTTTATCCCCTCTTTACTCTTGTTGTGATGAATTGAATCTTTACCCTTTAAAGTTTTGTCTTGTCAGATTGAATGTCCAGATCTGAGAACACATGATGTATGTCTTGCGGTATGAATACTTGAGGTGAAAATGGGGTATCATATTGATTCACTTGATGTATGTTATGGCACTCAACTTGCGGATTCCCGAGGTGACATTGGGTAATCTATGCATAGGGGTTGATGCACGTTTTTATTATCTTTTCTCCGATAGAAACTTTGGGGTCTCCTTGTAGTTCTTTGTGTGGATTCAATATTATGATCATGAAGTTGTTTGATGCATATCATAGAATTAACTCACGGATACTTGTGGTGACATTGGAGTATCTAGGTGACATTAGAGTTGGTTGATGTGTGTCATATGGTGTTATTTTAGTATGAACTCTTGGTTAGATTGATGGGAAAGAATAGCTTTGTGTTATTTTAGTACGAAATCTAGGATAGATTGACTGGAAAGAATAGCTTTGAGGTGGTTTCGTACCCTACAAACAATTTCTATCTTTTGTTCTCCGCTCATAGGAACTCGGGAGTGATTCTTTATTGCACTTTGAGGGATAATCATATGACCCAACTATGTTAGCATTGTTGAGAGATTGCACTAGTGAAAGTATGCACCATAGGCCTCATTTTCCATCATTGCAATATTGTTTGTGCTCCATTTTACTATTTACTATCGTGTTGTTTTTTATTGTTCGCACTAACAAAACTCATATCTACTATCCATACTACACTTTTATCACCATCTCTTCGCAGAACTAGTGCACCTGTACAAATTACCATTGTATTTGGTGTGTTGGGGACATAAGAGACTCTTTGTTATTTGGTTGCAGGGCTGCTTGAGAGAGACTATCTTCATCCTACCCCTCCCACGGATTAATAAACCTTAGGTCATCCACTTGAGGGAAAATTGTTACTGTCATACAAAACTCTGCGCTTGGAGGCCCAACACGAATCTACAAGAATAAAGTTGCGTAGTAGACATCAAGCTCTATGCTAATCTAGTCATGAAATGGAAATGGTTCGATTAATGAATACACTATCTCCTATCCAAATAGTAGGAGCTGCTCTATAATGCCAATTAATAGTGACAAGAATGTCTCATAACTATTGCCAGGTATTCAGTATTATTGAATCAATCTCTAGATTGATGTTTTATCAAGTTTTGATTATCCAAATCATGTGAGCTTAAAAGTTCAGAACCATCCCAATCAAAATATGCCCAAGAAATCATAATAAAATCATATGTGTCAACCAAGTTTCCAAGTTTCCAACAGGTATAAGAGAATTATGGAATGTTAACATAGTTCCTACACCACTTTTATTACTCTAGCAGATTTAAGTGAAGTGCACAGAGTAAAGAATCAATCCAAGCAACGCTCAAAACCTTATTGAACATAATGACCAGAGGTGATCATCATACTTTATTCAGAAAGAAAAACAAAAGGATGTTCCAAGAGAAATGCACAAAGAGTAATGGATGGATAAAAGGGGTTTAAGGAAGTCATACTCTTCAACTACAAAGGTTGTTGAAGAGTAGGGATGCCTTGCGCATCCCCAAGCTTTGCCTTTTGAGTCTTGTTGGAAAAAATTGGGGGTGCCTTGGGTATATTCAATCTGGAATCTCACATTCTCATGGGCTTCCATGATTGTGATGGCTTACTTCATGATGTAAACTTACATCCAAACAAAACTTAAATGAAACTATGAGCCTAGCTACTCTATAAATAATTACTAATAGTTATACTTGTTGTATATAAATCATGAAAACTTGGTATGACAACAACTACAGTAAGGAACACAACCATAGGCTCTTTTGATCAAGTAGAAAACAAAAACCATGTAATCCTATAGAAAACATGCAAGTTGCACAAGAATACGTCAAAACAAAATCATACCTCAACCAAGTTTCCAACTTTCCAACAGGTATAAGAGAATTATGGAAAGTTAACATTGTTTCTATGCCACTTTTATTACTCTAGCAGATTTAAGTGAAGCACATAGAGTAAATAATCAATCCAAGCAACGCTCGCAACCTTATTGAGCATAATGACCAGAGGTGATCATCATACTTTATTCAGAAATAAAAACAAAAAGATGTTCCAAGATAAATGCACAAAAAGCAATGGAAGGATAAAAGGGGTTTAAGGAAGTCACACTCTTCAACTACAAAGGTTGTTGAAGAGTGGGGATGCCTTGCGCATCCCTAAGCTTTGCCTTTTGAGTCTTCTTAGAAACAAATTGGAGGTGCCTTGGGTATATTCAATCTTGAACCTCACACTCTCCCGTGCTTCCTTGATTGTAATCGCTTCCTTAATGATGTAAGCTTGCGTGCATAAATAATTACTAATAGTTATATTTTTGTTGTATATAAATCATGAAAACATGGTATGGCAATAGTTACAGTAAGGAACACAACCATAGGCTCTTTTTATCAAGTAGAAACCAAAAACTATGTAATCCTATAGAAACCATGCAGTTTGCACAAGAATATGTCAAAACAAAATCATACGTCAACCAAGTTTCCGACTTTCCAACAGGTATAAGAGAACTATGGAAAGTTAGCATTGTCTGTACGCTACTTCAATTACTCTAGCAGATTTAAGTGAAGCACATAGAGTAAACAATCAATCCAAGCAACGCTGACAACCTTATTGAACATAATGACCAAAGGTGATCATCATACTTTATTCAGAAAGAAAAACAAAAGGACGTTCCAAGATAAATGCACAAAAAGCAATGGATGGATAAAAGGGGTTTAAGGAAGTCATACACTTCAACTACAAAGGTTGTTGAAGAGTGGGGATGTCTTGCGCATTCGCAAGCTTTGCCTTATGAGTCTTCTTAGAAGCAATTTGGGGGTGTCTTGGGTATATTCTATCTTGAATCTCACTCTCTCCTGGGCTTTCTTGATTGTCATGGTTTGCTTAGTGAAGTAAACTTACATCCAAACAAAACTTAAATGAAAATGTGAGCCTGGCTCATCCATAAATAATTACTAATAGTTATACTTGTATATAAATCATGAAAACATGATATGACAATAGCTACAGTAAGGAACACAACCATTGGCTCTTTTGATCAAGTAGAAACCAAAAACTATGCAATCCCATAGGAACACATGCAAGTTGCACAAGAATATGTCAAAACAAACCAGCAAACAAATATTCCCTCCGTTCCAAAATATAAGTTTTTGGAGAGATTTCACTAAGAACCACATACGGATGTATGTAGATGCATTTTAGAGTGTAGATTCACTCATTTTGCTCCGTATGTAGTCCATAGTAAAATCTCTACAAAGACTTATATTTAGGAACGGAGGGAGTACATAATTATGAAAAATATTTTTGGTACTCACAAAATTCCAAAAAGATCAAATTGGAGATGGTTTCGCTAAAGCTCTTCGAGTAAGAAACTTGAAAGAATTCAAACATAATCTCAACCTAGCAAAATTGTGACTAAGGGAGGTTGTTAGAGTTTAATGATCTTGCATTAGGATCCTTCTAGAGATAGCTACCGCCGGGCTATTAGTTTAAAGCAATGTTTGTATCAATCTCTCTACCACATTCCTTACGGGCAAGTCACGATCTCCATAGACGCTCTGCAAATTGAACAAGAACAGATCTAAAGATAAAAAAGAAATAATGACAATATAAAACCATTCAAGTGATTTTACTAGATAATTATTTGTAATTCCACATCAAGTAGTGCTTTAATATTGTGAATTATGGGGGTTTGAACATGAACTTTGCAAATAGTTTTTTGTCAAGATATTTGCTTTTGCTTTTAAGTAGCTGCCTTTTTTTTAGAACGTTTTTCGATTACAATAGCGACTACCGTTATGAGTAAATCGACTGATAGTAGATGGTTCCTTTGAATGATTATTGGCGATTCAAATCTAAGTCACACGTGACGAAGCCAAAAAACTAGATATTGAGCATGGTAAAAATAAAAGAGCATCACAAGGTGAAATGCAGATGCAGAGCCCATCGTCATAAGAAGCGTTGAGCGATCATGCAGTTGGCTACTTGGCTTTGGCTGTCGCTGGCATCTAAACCTTCTTGGTCAACGTCTCGACCTCGGACGCGAACCGCTCCATTGCCAACCTCGGCAGCGCGACCGGCACCGCCACCACATTCTTCCCGGCGCTGTTCTTGACGGTGACCAACGAGCTCACCCAGAGAACTGATCTGGCCGCCCCTGCATACACTGGCTCGCCCCAGCCGAAGTCCACACGATCGAGGCCTACGTGCCTGAGGTCGGTGAGAACGAACAGGTTCGGCGTGGCCAACACCGGCCGCCCGTGCAGCACGAGGTGGTCGGCCATGGAGCGCGCGTACTCGGCCGTCACCGAAGCCTTCACCGCCTGCACCAGCTCAACCGCTTCTCCCATCGAGCCGCTCAGCAGCGCCCCGGCGGCCATCACCGCCATGGGGTTGGCACAGGCGTAGCCGTAGTAGCCGGCAGGCAGGCCTAGAGCGACGTGCCTCCTCATGTTGACGACGGTCACCAGCCGCGTCTCCTCGTCCGGCCGGAGCGCCAGCGCCGCGGTGCGGGCGCGCCACAAGAACGCGGCCAGCACCTCGAAGCTGGTGGCGGTGTCGCGGAGAGCAGGCGGGAGGGATCTCTTCATCGCGGCGACGACGGAAGGGCCGAACAGGAAGGAGCGCAGGACCATGTCGTCGGCTGGTGGCGATGGCGGCAGGGGCGTCACGACGTCGTACTCGCGGTGCGGCAGCGAGGGCGCCGGAGGGCTTCGTGCGTCGAGCAGATCACGGGACCACGTCGGCGCGACGGTTGGCGCAGGGAGGCCTCGCGCGAGCTCGGCGACGGCGTTCATGAACATCGCTGTGCCCGTGGCGTCGCACATGGCGTGGTTGAAGCGATGCCCCACGACAAAGCCGCCGCACAGGAGCCGCGTCACCTGGTGATCGGTGGGAAGGCAAGAATAAGGAGCATCTGAATGTATGTTGCCAATATTTTTCATATGCACAGGCGTACCTGAATGAGCACCAAGGGGCAGCCGAGTATGCCGCTGACGCCGTCCGCGTCGAAGGCGAGCTCGTCCATGCATGGGAACGGCGGCGTCAGCCCGGGCCCGGCGGCCGCCTCGAGGTCCTCGAACCGGACGTCGGCGTCGGCCTCCACGAACGTGACCCCCTCGCCGGTGCAGTCGACGACCAGCTTCCGGCCGTCCACCTCGCGGAGCCGGCCGGCGAAGGGGTAGTAGTGCACCAGCGCCTCCGGCAGGGCGCGGCGGATGGCGCCCACCGGGTCGTCGCCAGACTCCTGCTCCCCACGGTAGAAGAAGAAGAAGCGAATGTTCGCCCGCAGCGTCCCTTGGTCGTCGATGTCGGAGAGGCGCTTGGTCTCTCGCGGCGTCGGCGAGGCCGGGCCGATGAGCTCCGGCTTGCGCCGGCGCACGGCGAAGGACAGCGCCATGGCGTGCCCGTAGCTGTCTTTGCTTCGGCCTTCCGTTCCTGTAGTGTTGTTCCAGTGGAAATGATGCTCGATCGACTGGATGCATGATTTTGTTTCTCGGGCAAAATTGCTTTGGGTTGCTGACTGACTTTTGGATGCTTCTGCAAACAAGAATGAAAAAGAACGACGAGCGTGATCCGCGTGCGGCTTTTAAAACTGCTCTAGCTGCGTCGCCACCCAACGTTACCGACGTGGCAACTAGTAATGCGTTGCGCCATTGCTCATCATCGGCGGCGAGCTGCTCCGGCGTCAAGTTCCACTCGATCCGGTTATCTCTTCTTTTTTTTAAGTACGTCAAAGGCGTACATTAACTTTATAGAAGAAGAGAGCAAATGTCATTTACAATAATTACAAGAATGAAAGAGAACTTCCAAAAAGAAACGCACACCCTAGCACACCCAACTAGCTAGCCTATGCCTAGGTTCTCACAAAACGAACCATAACCTCCTCCACCCAGGCCCGTCAATCTTCATTCTTTTAGCTCCGCAATGATGGCAAGGACCAGCTCAGGCGCAGTTTTCTGCTGGTTGAACCGGTGAAAGACTCTTACGTTACGTTGCTTCCAAAGAGCCCAAGTGGTCGCGATGATGATCGTGTCAAAGCCGCACTGCCAACCACACGAAGAGTTTACACTTCACGAGGGCCCAACTTCTCCAAATGCAAGTGGCATAGGGTGCCCTCTCGGCACCTTGGCAAAGACGATTATAAGTGGACTTAGCAGTGTAGGATCCGGACGGGTCAGCCGGCCACGAAAAGGAATCGTCCCTGGTGGGATCGCGGTTGATCGTGCTGAATGCGAGGTTGAGATGTAAGAGCTGCATGTGACCTACAAAGTTTACCTCTCCGCTGATATCAAGCAGCCATCGGTCCTCCAATAAACCTTCCTCGACCGTGCGACGATTGATCGTTCGCGTGTCCACTAACGCATGGATGAGCGGCGCGATATCCTTGATCGCAAAGCCATGAATCCATCGATCTCTCCAAAACAGGACCTTACTGCCCTTCCCCACAGAGATGTGCACCATGCTGTCAAAAACCTCCCGAGCCTCTCTATCGACCGCCATGGGTAAGCCTTGTCATGGCCTGCCAGGGTCCGTCCTTCTGAGCCATTCCCATCGAACTCTCAGGGCCAACCCTTGTAACTGAAGATTAAGAACGCCCAAGCCGCCTTGCCAAGTCGGTTTGCAGACCGGATTCCAAGCAACAAGGCATTGACCGCCGTTCGCTTTCTATTTGCCAGCCCAAAAAAACGAGAGCATCCATTGGCCGATCTCTTCAAAAACCCAGACTGGAGCCTCTGTGATCATAAAATGATGGATGGGTTTGGCCGCGACCACCGACTTAACGAGCACCAAACGACCTGGACGATGTATCAGCCCCCTTTGCCAGGCCGGGGCGAAACTCTTAGCTTGGTCGGTCATGGGCTGCCAGCCAGCCCTCGAAAGCTGTCGAATGGCCAGTTGGAGTCCAAGATATTTGCAAGGGAAGTTACCCAAACGACAATGCAGGAGGGACTGCACCCGGTCTCTATCACTATTGTCCCCATGAATCATGATGGCCATCGACTTATGGTAGTTGATCCTAAGACCTGATGCCTCACCAAACACATGTAACACCGATCTAACAAACGTGAGGTCCAGCTCCTTGGGTTTAACAAATAAGACCACGTCGTCTGTGTAGATTGACACCGACTGATCAGCGTCGATGCCCGGGAACTTTCCAATGACACCTAGGTTGGCAGCCTTGATCATGATTCAAGACAACACATCCATGGCAATGATGAATAACAAGGGCGAGATAGGATCCCCCTGCCTAAGGCCCTTGGCATGAGTGAAGCTTCTACCAGGAACACCGTTGACGATCACTTTGGTGGTGGCGGTCCGCAGTAGAATAGAGATCCAACCGCACCACTTCTGGCCGAAACCTTTGCTCCTCATCACATCCATTAGGAACGACCAGTTGAGAGAATCAAATGCCCTAGTAATATCGAGCTTCAGAAAAGCGCTGGCCTCCTTATGAGCGTGTAACTTCTTGACCACTTTCCTAACAAGGAGGAAATTGTCGTGTAAATGTCTCCCATAGATGAAAGTTGACTGGTTGGTCGTGACAATTTCTTTCATTCTTCTGCGCGCTCTGATCGCGAGCAACTTGGCGAAAATCTTGGCCACACTGTGCGGGAGGCTAATGGGCCGGAAATCTCCAACCTCCTCAGCGTCCGGCTTCTTCGGAATAAGGACAATGTGAGCTCGGTTAAGCTTACCGAAACCACGCCCATCTCCAACATAGAGCTTAAGAAACACCGCCATGATCTCATGTTTGATGATAGGCCATGCCTTCTGATAAAAAGCCGCGGTAAAACCATCCGGCCCTGGCGCCCGCTTTAGGTGCATCTCTTTAATCGAGCTCCAAACTTCCTCCTCCGTGAAGATAGCGTCCAAATCCGAGAGATCAAGCTGAGCCATATCAAGGAAATCAAGATCGACGTCGACGTCACGAGCGAAAGCATGGCCCAATAGCTGATCATAGGCATCTAAGAAAATCTTCTCCTTTCTCTCTTGCTGCGAGACCAACTCTCCGTTGTGCCTGATGTGAGGGATGAAGTTTTTGGTTCTCCTGCCGTTAGCCACCGCTTGGAAGAGTTTGGTGTTGGCATCCCCCTCGCGAATCCATCTCAAGAGAGATCGTTGTCTCTCTATGGTACGCTGAAGAGAGGCCAATCCCAGGAGCGCATGCTTGATAGTTCTCCTCAGCCACCTCTCTCTCCAATCAAGTTGACGGGTCTCCATCGCTCTGTCCAATTTAAGGACGACATAGTTGGCGATCGCCATCTAAATTTTAATGTTGCCAATCTTACGTTGACCCCAGGCTTGAAGGGCAGAGGCGGCGTTCCTAAGCAGCGCATTGAGCCTCTTGAAAGGGTCAACAATGTCGTCCTCACACACCTAGGCGTCTTTCACAGCTTGATCGAAACCCTCCAAACGAGTCCAACAGATCTCAAACCGAAACTTGTGCTTTGGACAGAATGGGGCAAAGGTAGACAGATGAAGTGGCATGTGATCCGAGATATTAGAGGCGAGAGCTTGAAGCGGCACATCCGGAAAGTTGAGCTTCCAATCCATTGAGACAATTACCCGGTCAATCTTAGTCATCACCAACTGTTCTCTTTCATTGGACCAAGTGAAATGCCTACCATGCATGTATAACTCCTTCAGCTCGTTGTTATCCACAAACGCCTTAAATTTCCTCATCATGCCCCTGTTGAGGTTAGAATTTCTCTTCTCGTTCACGCGAATGATCATATTGAAGTCACCTAGTACCATCCATGGCCCCGGGGACACATCCCTTCTGTATTGTAGCTCAACAAGAAACTGAGTCTTGAGCTCGTCCCCTTGGGGGGCGTACACCGCCGACAACCACCATTCTGAGCCATCCTTGCTATGAACCAAACCGGAGAAGAAATTTGTGTCGCAAGTGATGTTGTTGATTGCTAAATACGCATTGTTCCACCCCAAGAGGATGCCACCCCTAGTGTCCAACGCAGGTAAGTAAGAGAACCCATCAAAAGATGGTCCAATGCATTGCATTACCAAATACGGGTCAAAAACTTCAATTTTTGTCTCTTGGAGACATACAAGATTAACCTTAGCTTCAACTACAAACTCCCGGACAGCGTTTCTCTTGGCGGGATTGTTGAGTCCCCTAACGTTCCAGCACAACACTTGAGGGTTCCAATCCATGAAAAAGGAGGGAACACCCGAACACCCAAACGAGACGAGCGGAATCAAGTTGCGCTCAACACCTCCACGGCTCCAGTGCACACATCAGGGGTCGGCGGCACCTCCTTGCCAAACAGCGCTGCAATCACCCTCACATGTTGCTCCCTTAAAGGGGAGTCAAATATCTCGGCTAGCTCGGCAATGGTGTCCTCATTACCTTCTAAGTCTTCCGGGACCAACCCAAGAGCCCTTATGAGAACGTTCTCGGCCTGCGTGGCCTTGGACTTGATAGTCGGCGCCCTCTTGGTGCTTCTCGTGGCCCTGCATGGTGTGTACGGCTCGGCTTCAGGCCTTAAGGGTGACTAGACCTCCAATAGGAGTGGTGGTGCCATTTTCCTCACCAAGGCGTTGCAAAACCACTTCAGCTTACCATAAGCAATCGCCTCCTGGCGTGTCATCCCCCCCCCCACACACACCTCCCTGATTCAGCTGTTGCATGGCTTGATGCATGATAGGATTGCCCAGAACAAGTGTGCGGTCCTTAGAAGCCGCCACGTGTACTCGCACGTCCTCACACCTTGGAGAAACATCTCCAATCATTTGCGGGCCCTCCACCCGAACCGGAATCTCAACAGCGGCATGCAACTCAAAAAAAAGCATACCCCGCGCGTTGCGGAAATTTGTAGACATTTGTTGAGAATCTCTTTAGAGCATAGCACAATTCATAAACTAGCTATTGAAAGTCTCAAAGAGTAAACATAAGGTTTGTTATATACGATCGATCTAAGAAAACCATAAAGCCCTATAATATACCAAAATAATGGAACAATCATGGGAAAAATAATGTACCGTCAATATATTTCTATTTGAGAGAATACCGCTGTAACATACTACCTCTATCTCTAAATATAAGACAATTTTGCAATTCAAAACATCTTATATTTAGAGGGATGGGTGGAAGTAGGAATCATGTTCCAGTAAGAATTTGCATTGCAGGTAAGTCGTTCGGATGGAACTAGCCGATCTATTTGCATACTAGATTACCCTTTGCATCCACGGTGCAAACATCGAATACTTACTTAACAGTGCACATGGACTGCCTCGCAGCATCGGGCGCACCCTACACGAATCGTTCGATCTTGTTCATGTGACTGACATGTGGCATGTGACGGTAGTGGAGAGCTTGTGGTGGTAGTGGTAGCGTGCGAGTACGACGTCGGGATTAGCTGGATGCATGTGCGGATGTCATCTCATTTTATCCCGCCCATTTTTTCCTTTTTTGAAAAGCTTTAGTTTTTGAACTGAGCGTAAGAGCATATGTTTTCACTGTTAGCTTTTTCACGATGAGCTTTTTTAAACTAGATCCCATATGGATATGTTTCAATGTTTTAAAAAAAAACTTTGATGCTAGATGAGGCAACTTTAGGGTGTTCGCAACCATAGTGGACAAATCTGACCCCCTCAAACATTCGCAAACGTGCTCGAACAATGACTAGTGGTATTTGTTTAAAAGCAACTAGTTAGCAACGATACAGAACTAATTAGCAAAATGAACACCTTCAAAACAGAGGTATGTATCATCACATTACTTTTCATAAGCAACTTTTCTTCTAGGATGGGCAATGTCGGTGTCAAAACCGGCGGATCTCGGGTAGGGGGTCCCAAACTGGGCGTCTAGGCGGATGGTAACAGGAGACCAGGGACACGATGTTTTACCCAGGTTCGGGCCCTCTTGATGGAGGTAAAACCCTACGTCCTGCTTGATTAATATTGATGATGTGTGTTACAAGAGTAGATCTACCACGAGATCAAGGAGGCTAAACCCTAGAAGCTAGCCTATGGTATGATTGTTGTTCGTCCTACGGACTAAAGCCATCCGGTTTATATAGACACCGGAGAGGGCTAGGGTTGAAGGAAATATGCCCTAGAGGCAATAATAAAGTTATTATTTATTTCCTTATAATCATGATAAATGTTTATTATTCATGCTAGAAGTGTATTTACCGGAAACATAATACATGTGTGAATACATAGACAAACAAAGTGTCGCTAGTATGCCTCTACTTGACTAGCTCGTTAATCAAAGATGGTTATGTTTCCTAACCATGAACAATGAGTTGTTATTTGATTAACGAGGTCACATCATTAGCAGAATGATCTGATTGACATGACCCATTCCATTAGCTTAGCACCCGATCGTTTAGTATGTTGCTATTGCTTTCTTCATGACTTATACATGTTCCTATGACTATGAGATTATGCAACTCCCGTTTACCGGAGGAACACTTTGGGTACTACCAAACGTCACAACGTAACTGGGTGATTATAAAGGAGTACTACAGGTGTCTCCAATGGTCGATGTTGGGTTGGCGTATTTCGAGATTAGGATTTGTCACTCCGATTGTCGGAGAGGTATCTCTGGGCCCTCTCGGTAATACACATCACATAAGCCTTGCAAGCATTACAACTAATATGTTAGTTGTGAGATGATGTATTACGGAACGAGTAAAGAGACTTGCCGGTAACGAGATTGAACTAGGTATTGGATACCGACGATCGAATCTCGGGCAAGTAACATACCGATGACAAAGGGAACAACGTATGTTGTTATGCGGTCTGACCGATAAAGATCTTCGTAGAATATGTAGGAGCCAATATGGGCATCCAGGTCCCGCTATTGGTTATTGACCAGAGACGTGTCTCGGTCATGTCTACATTGTTCTCGAACCCGTAGGGTCCGCACGCTTAAGGTTACGATGACAGTTATATTATGAGTTTATGCATTTTGATGTACCGAAGGTTGTTCGGAGTCCCGGATGTGATTACGGACATGACGAGGAGTCTCGAAATGGTCGAGACGTAAAGATTGATATATTGGAAGCCTATATTTGGATATCGGAAATGTTCCGGGTGAAATCGGGATTTTACCGGGTTACCGGGAGGTTACCGGAACCCCCCGGGAGCCATATGGGCCTACATGGGCCTTAGTGGAAAGGAGAAAGGGGCAGACCAAGGGGGCTGCGCGCCTCCCCCCTTCCCCTAGTCCTATTAGGACTAGGAGAGGTGGCCGGCCACCCCTCTCCCTCTTTCCCCCTTGGGAATCCTAGTTGGAATAGGATTGGGGGGGGGGAGTCCTACTCCCGGTAGGAGTAGGACTCCTCCTGCGCCTCTCTCTCTTGGCCGGCGCCCCCTTCCCCCTTGGCTCCTTTATATACTGAGGTAGAGGCACCCCATAGACACACAAGTTGACACAAGTTGATCCACGTGATCTATTCCTTAGCCGTGTGCGGTGCCCCCTGCCACCATATTCCTCGATAATACTGTAGCGGAGTTTAGGCGAAGCCCTGCTGCTGTAGTTCATCAAGATCGTCACCACGCCGTCGTGCTGACGAAACTCTTCCCCGACACTTTGCTGGATCAGAGTCCGGGGATCGTCATCGAGCTGAACGTGTGCTCGAACTCGGAGGTGCCGTAGTTTCGGTGCTTGATCGGTTGGATCGAGAAGACGTACGACTACTTCCTCTACGTCGTGTCATCGCTTCCGCAGTCGGTCTGCGTTGGGTACGTAGACAATACTCTCCCCTCGTTGCTATGCATCACATGATCCTGTGTGTGCGTAGGAAAATTTTTGAAATTACTACGAAACCCAACAGTGGTATCAGAGCCAGGTTATTTATGTTGATGTTATATGCACGAGTAGAACACAAGTGAGTTGTGGACGATACAAGTCATACTGCCTACCAGCATGTCATACTTTGGTTCGGCGGTATTGTTGGACGAGACGACCCGGACCAACCTTACGCGTACGCTTACGCGAGACCGGTTCCCTCGACGTGCTTTGCACAGAGATGGCTTGCGGGCGACTGTCTCTCCAACTTTAGTTGAACCAAGTATGGCTACGCCCGGTCCTTGCGAAGGTTAAAACGGAGTCTATTTGACAAACTATCGTTGTGGTTTTGATGCGTAGGTGAGATTGGTTCTTACTTAAGCCCGTAGCAGCCACGTAAAACATGCAACAACAAAGTAGAGGACGTCTAACTTGTTTTTGCAGGGCATGTTGTGATGTGATATGGTCAAGGCATGATGCTGAATTTTATTGTATGAGATGATCATGTTTTGTAACCGAGTTATCGGCAACTGGCAGGAGCCATATGGTTGTCGCTTTATTGTATGCAATGCAATCGCGATGTAATGCTTTACTTTATTACTAAACAGTAGTGATAGTCGTGGAAGCATAAGATTGGCGAGACGACAACGATGCTACGATGGAGATCAAGGTGTCACGCCGGTGTCGATGGTGATCATGACGGTGCTTCGGAGATGGAGATCACAAGCACAAGATGATGATGACCATATCATATCACTTATATTGATTGCATGTGATGTTTATCTTTTTATGCATCTTATCTTGCTTTGATTGACGGTAGCATTATAAGATGATATCTCACTAAATTATCAAGAAGTGTTCTCCCTGAGTATGCACCGTTGCCAAAGTTCGTCGTGCCCAGACACCACGTGATGATCGGGTGTGATAAGCTCTACGTCCATCTACAACGGGTGCAAGCCAGTTTTGCACACGCAGAATACTCAGGTTAAACTTGACGAGCCTAGCATATGCAGATATGGCCTCGGAACACGGAGACCGAAAGGTCGAGCGTGAATCATATAGTAGATATGATCAACATAACAATGTTCACCATTGAAAACTACTCCATCTCATGTGATGATCGGTCATGGTTTAGTTGATTTGGATCACGTAATCACTTAGAGGATTAGAGGGATGTCTATATAAGTGGGAGTTCTTTAAGTAATATGATTAATTGAACTTTAATTTATCATGAACTTAGTCCTGATAGTATTTTGCAAATTATGTTGTAGATCAATAGCTCGCGTTGTTGCTTCCCTGTGTTTATTTTGATATGTTCCTAGAGAAAAATTGTGTTGAAAAATGTTAGTAGCAATAATGCGGATTGGATCCGTGATCTGAGGTTTATCCTCATTGCTGCACAGAAGAATTATGTCCTTGATGCACCGCTAGGTGACAGACCTATTGCAGGAGCAGATGCAGACGTTATGAACGTTTGGCTGGCTCAATATGATGACTACTTGATAGTTTAGTGCACCATGCTTAAACGGCTTAGAATCGGGACTTCAAAGACGTTTTGAACGTCATGGACCATATGAGATGTTCCTGGAGTTGAAGTTAATATTTCAAGCAAACACCCGAGTTGAGAGATATGAAGTCTCCAACAAGTTCTATAGCTAAAAGATGGAGGAGAATCGCTCAACTAGTGAGCATGTACTTAGATTGTCTGGGTACTTCAATCGCTTGAATCAAGTGGGAGATAATCTTCCAGATAAGATAGTGATTGACAGAATTCTCTAGTCACCACCACCAGGTTAGTAGAACTTCGTGATGAACTATAATGCAAGGGATGACGTAAACAATTCCCGAGCTCTTCGTGATGCTAAAATCGACGAAGGTAGAAATCAAGAAAAACATCAAGTGTTGATGGTAGACAAGACCACTAGTTTCAAGAAAAGGGCAAAGGGAAGAAGGGGAACTTCAAGAAGAACGGCAAGCGAGTTGCTGCTCAAGTGAAGAAGCCCAAGTCTGGTCCTAAGCCTGAGACTAAGTGCTTCTACTACAAAGGAATTGGTCACTGGAAGCGGAACTACCCCAAGTGATTGGCGGATAAGAAGGATGGCAAAGTGAACATAAGTATATTTGATATACATGTTATTGATGTGTACTTTACTAGTGTTTATAGCAAACCCCTTAGTATTAGGTACTAGTTCAGTTGCTAAGATTAGTAACTCGAAACGGGAGTTGCAGAATAAACAAAGACTAGTTGAAGGGGAAGTGACGATGAATGTTGGAAGTAGTTCCAAGATTAATATGATCATCATCGCACACTCCCTATACTTTCGGGATTAGTGTTGAAACTAAATAAGTGTTATTTGGTGTTGGCGTTGAGCATGAATATGATTTGATCATGTTTATTGCAATACGGTTATTCATTTAAGTAAGAGAATAAACTGTTGTTCTGTTTACATGAATAAAACCTTATATGGTTACACACCCAATGAAAAATGGTTCATTGGATCTCGATCGTAGTGATACACATATTCATAATATTGAAACCAAAAGATGCAAAGTTAATAATGATAGTGCAACTTATTTGTGGCACTGCCGTTTGGGTCATATCGGTGTAAAGCGCATGAAGATACTCCATAAAGATGGATTTTCGGAATCACTTGGTTATGAATCATTTGATGCTTGCGAACCGTGCCTTTTGGGCAAGATGACTAAAACTCCGTTCTCCAGAACAATGGAACGTGCTACTGACTTATTGGAAATAATACATACCGATGTATGCAATCCAATGAGTGTTGATGCTCGTGGCAAGTATCATTATTTTCTGATCTTCACAGATGATTTGAGCAGATATGAGTATATCTACTTAATGAAACACAAGTCTAAAACATTTGAAAAGTTCAAAGAATTTCAGAGTGAAGTGAAAAATCATTGTAACAAGAAAATAAAGTTTCTACGATCTGATCGTAGAGAAGAGTATTTGAGTTACGAGTTTGGCCCTCAGTCAAAAAACAATGTGAAATAGTTTCACTACTCATGCCACCTGGAACACCACAATGGTGTGTCCGAACGTCATAATTGTACTTTATTGGATATGGTGCAACCTATGATGTTTCTTACCGATTTACCACTATCGTTTTGGGGTTATGCATTAAAGACAACTGCATTCACGTTAAATAGGGCACCATCAAAATCCGTTGAGACGACGCCTTATGAACTGTGGTTTGGCAAGAAACCAAAGTTGTCGTTTCTTAAAGTTTGGGGCTGCGATGCTTATGTGAAAAAGCTTCAACCTGATAAGCTCGAACCCAAATCGGAGAAATATGTCTTCATATGATACCCAAAGGAAACTGTTGGGTACACCTTCTATCACAGATCCGAAGGTAAGACATTCGTTGCTAAGAATGGATCATTTCTAGAGAAGGAGTTTCTCTCGAAAGAAGTGAGTGGGAGGAAAGTAGAACTTGACGAGGTAACTGTACCTGCTCCCTTACTGGAAAGTAGTTCATCACAGAAAACTGTTTCTGTGACACCTACACCAGTTAGTGAGGAAGCCAATGATGATGATCATGAAACTTCAGAACAAGATACTACTGAACCTCGTAGATCAACCAGAGTAAGATCCGCGCCAAAGTGGTATGATAATCCTTTTCTGGAAGTCATGCTACTAGATCATGATGAACCTACGAACTATGAAGAAGCGATGGTGAGCCCAGATTCCGCAAAGTGGCTTGAAGCCATGAAATCTGAGATGGGATTCATGTATGAGAACAAAGTATGGACTTTGGTTGACTTGCCCGATGATCGGCAAGCAATTGAGAATAAATGGATCTTTAAGAAGAAGACTGACGCTGATGGTAATGTTACTGTCTACAAAGCTCGACTTGTCGCAAAAAGGTTTTTGGCAAGTTCAAGGGATTGACTACGATGAGACCTTCTCACCCGTAGCGATGCTTAAGTCTGTCGGAATCATGTTAGCAATTGCCGCATTTTATGAAATCCGGCAAATGGATAAACAAAACTGCATTCCTTAATGGATTTATTAAAGAAGAGTTGTATATGATACAACCAGAAGGTTTTGTCAATCCTAAAGGTGCTAACAAAATATGCAAGCTCCAGCGATCCATCTGTGGACTGGTGCAAGCATCTCGGAGTTGGAATATACGCTTTGATGAGTTGATCAAAGCATATGGTTTTATACAGACTTGCGGTGAAGCCTGTATTTACAAGAAAGTGAGTGGGAGCACTACAACATTTCTGATAAGTATATGTGAATGACATATTGTTGATCGGAAATAATGTAGAATTATTCTGCAAAGCATAAAGGAGTGTTTGAAAGGAGTTTTTCAAAGAAAGACCTCGGTGAAGCTGCTTACATATTAAGTATCAAGATCTATAGAGATAGATCAAGACACTTGATAAGTTTTCAATGAGTACATACCTTGACAAGATTTTGAAGTAGTTCAAAATGGAACAGTCAAAGAAAAAGGTTTCTTGCCTGTGTTACAAGGTGTGAAGTTGAGTAAAACTCAAAGCCTGACCACGACAGAAGATAGAAAGAGAATGAAAGTCATTCCCTATGCCTCAGTCTTAGGTTCTATAAAATATGCCATGCTGTATACCAGATCTATTGTATGCCCTACCACTGAGTTTGGCAAGGGAGTACAATAGTGATCTAGGAGTAGATCACTGGACAGCGGTCAAAATTATCCTTAGTGGAATAAGGATATGTTTCTCGATTATGGACGTGACAAAAAAGGTTCGTCGTAAAGGGTTACGTCGATGCAAGTTTTTGACACTGATCCAGATGACTCTAAGTCTCAATCTGGATACATATTGAAAGTGGGAGCAATTAGCTAGAATAGCTCCGTGCAGAGCATTGTTGACATAGAAATTCGCAAAATACTTACAGATCTGTATGTGACAGACCCGTTGACTAAAATTATCTCACAAGCAAAATATGATCACACCTTAGTACTCTTTGGCTGTTAATCACATAGCGATGTGAACTAGATTACTGACTCTAGTAAACCCTTTGGGTGTTGATCACATATCGATGTGAACTATGGGTGTTAATCACATGGTGATGTGAACTATTGCTATTAAATCACATGGCGATGTGAACTAGATTATTGACTCTAGTGCAAGTGAGAGACTGAAGGAAATATGCCCTAGAGGCAATAATAAAGTTATTATTTATTTCCTTATAATCATGATAAATTTTTATTATTCATGCTAGAAGTGTATTTACCGGAAACATAATACATGTGTGAATACATAGACAAACAAAGTGTCACTAGTATGCCTCTACTTGACTAGCTCGTTAATCAAAGATGGTTATGTTTCCTAACCATGAACAATGAGTTGTTATTTGATTAACGAGGTCACATCATTAGCAGAATGATCTGATTGACATGACCCATTCCATTAGCTTAGCACCCGATCGTTTAGTATGTTGCTATTGCTTTCTTCATGACTTATACATGTTCCTATGACTATGAGATTATGCAACTCCCGTTTACCGGAGGAACACTTTGGGTACTACCAAACGTCACAACGTAACTGGGTGATTATAAAGGAGTACTACAGGTGTCTCCAATGGTCGATGTTGGGTTGGCGTATTTCGAGATTAGGATTTGTCACTCCGATTGTCGGAGAGGTATCTCTGGGCCCTCTCGGTAATACACATCACATAAGCCTTGCAAGCATTACAACTAATATGTTAGTTGTGAGATGATGTATTACGGAACGAGTAAAGAGACTTGCCAGTAACGAGATTGAACTAGGTATTGGATACCGACGATCGAATCTCGGGCAAGTAACATACCGATGACAAAGGGAACAACGTATGTTGTTATGCGGTCTGACTGATAAAGATCTTCGTAGAATATGTAGGAGCCAATATGGGCATCCAGGTCCCGCTATTGGTTATTGACCAGAGACGTGTCTCGGTCATGTCTACATTGTTCTCGAACCCGTAGGGTCCGCACGCTTAAGGTTACGATGACAGTTATATTATGAGTTTATGCATTTTGATGTACCGAAGGTTGTTCGGAGTCCCGGATGTGATCACGGACATGACGAGGAGTCTCGAAATGGTCGAGACGTAAAGATTGATATATTGGAAGCCTATATTTGGATATCGGAAGTGTTCCGGGTGAAATCGGGATTTTACCGGGTTACCGGGAGGTTACCGGAACCCCCCGGGAGCCATATGGGCCTACATGGGCCTTAGTGGAAAGGAGAAAGGGGCAGACCAAGGGGTCTGCGCGCCTCCCCCCTTCCCCTAGTCCTATTAGGACTAGGAGAGGTGGCCGGCCACCCCTCTCCCTCTTTCCCCCTTGGGAATCCTAGTTGGAATAGGATTGGGGGGGGAGTCCTACTCCCGGTAGGAGTAGGACTCCTCCTGCGCCTCTCTCTCTTGGCCGGCGCCCCCTTCCCCCTTGGCTCCTTTATATACTGAGGTAGAGGCACCCCATAGACACACAAGTTGACACAAGTTGATCCACGTGATCTATTCCTTAGCCGTGTGCGGTGCCCCCTGCCACCATATTCCTCGATAATACTGTAGCGGAGTTTAGGCGAAGCCCTGCTGCTGTAGTTCATCAAGATCGTCACCACGCCGTCGTGCTGACAAAACTCTTCCCCAACACTTTGCTGGATCGGAGTCCGGGGATCGTCATCGAGCTGAACGTGTGCTCGAACTCGGAGGTGCCGTAGTTTCGGTGCTTGATCGGTTGGATCGAGAAGACGTACGACTACTTCCTCTACGTCGTGTCATCGCTTCCGCAGTCGGTCTGCGTTGGGTACGTAGACAATACTCTCCCCACGTTTCTATGCATCACATGATCCTGTGTGTGCGTAGGAAATTTTTTGAAATTACTACGAAACCCAACAAGGGTTACACAGAGTCGGTTACAATGGTAAGAGATCTATATATCCGTATCGCCAAGCTTGCCTTCCACGCCAAGGAAAGTCCCATCCAGACACGGGACGAAGTCTTCAATCTTGTATCTTCATAGTCTTGGAGTCCGGCCGATGATGATAGTTCGGCTATCCGGACACCCCCTAGTCCAGGACTCCCTCAGTAGCCCCTGAACCAGGCTTCAATGATGACGAGTCCGGCACGCATATTGTCTTCGGCATTGCAAGGCGGGTTCCTCCTCCGAATAATTTATAGAAGATTGTGAACACCAGGATAGTGTCCGGCTCTGCAAAATAAATTCCACGCACCATCGTAGAGAGAATAATATTTACACAAGTTCAATCTGGTGGCGTATTTGGTGGCGTGACGTCACACCACTACCAAGCTTTTACTTGAATTGTTTTTATTGTACCACCTCAGCGTGTTTAGCGAAGCGGTTTCCTTGGCACGTCTTGTCGAAGCAGAGATCGTGTTCCCCTTATTCCGGGATTCTCATAAATATGGACGTGGGTAACCCAACTGTGCCCGTTGCCACGCCCCCTCCATCGAAGGCGGGTTCCAAACGGTCACGGGGACGGCTCTTGGTATTCTTCCTCTTTATAATGAGACCAAGGCCCGTTCTTTTTCTTCAATCCTCAATCGTATCCGCCCCTTGCCCCGAGTTCCAACACCCCGGGCCCCAGATTCGGGTACTTTCGACTTTCGACGATGTCCGGCTCCGACCTACGAGGTCGATGGATGCCCTCTTCCATCAAGGAAGAGGACATGCTAAAGCTGAGAGACGCCAGGTACTTGACCTACGAGATTTCGCATAGGTTGCCTGCCCAAGGGCAAGTTATTCCTACTCCCGAGCCCGGCGAGAGCGTCGTGTTCGTGTCTCACCTCCGTCGGGGTTTAGGCTTCCCGATGGATCCCTTCGTGAGGGGGCTCATGTTTTACTATGGGCTGGAATTCCATGACTTGGCTCCGGAGTCCATCCTCCACATCTCATCATTCATTGTCGTCTGCGAAGCCTTCCTCCGCACTACCCCTCACATCGGCTTGTGGCTCAAAACCTTCAACATGGAGCCGAAGATGATAGAAGGGCGTAAGGCAGAGTGCAGCGGGGTGGTTATAAGCAAGAGGGTCGATGCTCCATGGCCCGAGGGCTCTTTTCAGGAGGAGCTCGGCTTGTGGCAACAGGAGTGGTTCTATATCACCGCTCCCAGGGGTAGCAGGCAGAGGCCGCCGCCCGTCTTCCGCTCGGGCCCTCCACAACGGCTGACGTCATGGGTCAACAAGGGGCTTAACTGGGGGCCGTCCAAAGACGTACCCCTGTTGCAGGACCGGATTCGAGGCCTCCAAGAAACGGAGATTGATCTGGTCGTAGTGGCACAGGTTATGCTGATTCGGCGCCTTCTGCCCTGCAAACGTCGCCCCCTCCGCCTGTGGGAATTTAATCCGGAGGGGCCACGAGCTCTCCAACACTTCATGGGTCTGACACCCGCGGAGATGTACAAACTGTTCTTCGGATCGCAAGGGATGCGTCCGGACTTGACCGAGGACGCTGGCCTAAGCTGCAATCGCCTGGATACTCAAGTAAGTAGCCCTGTGCCCGGACATATTGTCCATTTATTTATCATAGGTTTGCCTTTTAACCAGCTATCCCTTGGACAGGAGTGGATAGCGCAAGAAAAACTGATACGGTGTCCGGCCCCCCTCCCTGAGACCACGCTGGATCCCGTGTTAGTCAAAATGTTGGAGGTTGCGCCTTTGGAGGAGAGCGAAGGGGGGCACAGGGAAACTACCACCTCTGCCAAGGAGGCTTTCAGTAAGGGGGGAATCGAGAGTCCCTCCTTCCAGGGGGAGAAGAGGACTGCTTCCGAAGACTCGGAGGCCAAGGCCTCAAAGCGGGGAAAGAAATCTGCACCGGAAGGTCCTGTGCCGGGAAGAGCCCCGGCCGCACAGTCTCCCCATAGGAATCAGCCCTCCAGCGAGCCGTAAGTAAAAAGGGGGAATTTTGTAATAGGGAACGCCCCTATATTATTTCCAAGGTAACCGAAGTTTTCACCTTGTAGTTCGGATCTCAGCCCATCTCAGCAGAGCTCAACTTCGGGGGACCTTCGTCCGGAGATGATGGAGAGCGAGACGCCTCCATCTGCCGCCCCGTCGGGCGGGGCGGACAACCCTGAGGTGTCGTCACGGAGGGTCTCCCCGAGTCCGGCGGGGCCGGAGAGTCCGGCACCCATTGGAGTACGGCCGGTGGAGCTGCAGGATTTGCTCAAGAGGGCGTCTATCTCAGAAGATCACCGCACATTAATGAGTACGGTGATTGAAAGGATCTCATCCGCCGAGAGCGGGTTGTATGAGGCCGTCGGAAGCTTGCTGACGGGGTTTGAGGTACGCAAAAAATGACATACCTTTTGACAGTTTTGCACATGAAGTGCGCCCTGTATAGATAGTAGCCCCTGAGACTTGGTATGCTGTCGAAAGCGATAGCGTGCCAAGGATCATAATCTCAGTTATAGAATGTCGCCTTTCCTATGCAGGTGGCGGAACGTTCGGTGGCCAGCCGGACTGATGGAGTTGCCGAACTGAAGAGGCAACTCGATGTTGCGGATGCGGACATCGCGCTGGTCAATAAACGACTTAACGAGTCGCAAGGTAGGTGGTTGCTCCGCGGTTGCCTAGTAAGGGAGCTGATGCCCGTTCCTTACAATTTGTATGCTTGATGCAGATGGCGCCGCTGCTGTGGAAGACCTTCGAGCAGAGCTTGCTCGAGCCAAGGAGCAAGCCAGGATAAGTGATGCGGCTGCCTCGAAGGCAGCAGAAGAGCTAAAAGCCGAAAAGGCTGCTCACTGCCGAAGCAGGGAAGAGTTGGCCGGAATGGCCTTGAAATTAAAAGATGCTACCGACCGTTGTGAGGTTCTTGAAGGAGAACGCCGAGTGGAGCAAGAGGGCCTGAAGAAGGCCGCCGCCGAAGTCAAGGATGCCCGGAGTGAGATGCGGGCTATGAAGGAGGAACTGCGTCAAGCCGGAGACATTGCGGCTGGAAAGCCCTTTCTTCTGCGTAGGAAGTTCACGGATCCGAAGTATGCTCAGCTGGGCCAGTTGTGTGGTGCGGAGGATCCTTATCTGGATTTGGCGGCGAGTGCGGCGGACGCAGTCGTGCACTTCCGAAGCCAGAAGGATCACGAAATGGAAGAGCTTTACTGGTCTCAATTCCATAGTCCGGAGCGTCCACTTCCGTTGACTGATCGGCTGGCTGAGTGGGCTGAGCTGAATAGATTGTCCGGACTTGCCATGACGGATGTGGTCGCTCATCTGTGGCCGGAAAGGCCCAAGCCGAAGAGTTATTTTGGCTTGTTGCAGCAATTCCTTGGGGCGG
>NC_057804.1:642709394-642709794 GCF_018294505.1 Triticum aestivum | reverse complement strand
CCATTTCTTACATATATACGTACTATCTAGTAACACTAACTCTAACATCCTATAAACACCAGGCCTAACATGCAAAATTTCATCTTCAAGATCACATCCTTTAGACACTGACCCTAAAATTTTGCAATGGTGACCCTAACATACAAGTTTTCATCTACAAAATTATATCCTCTAGAGACTAAGGGCATCTCCAAAGCGGACCCGTAAACATCCCGCAACCGTCCGAACTACTCTGTCTAGACCGCCGAAGCCATCCAACGCGGTCATGTATCGGTCCGCGGGGCGGTCCGGACGCAATCTCCCGCAAAACGGAGACAAAAGTGGGGGAGCTTTGTGGGAGTCCGGACATGCGAAACGTTCAAATCTGACACCCCAGGCCCACCCAAAACCCTTCCCCGAC
>NC_057804.1:642704229-642707271 GCF_018294505.1 Triticum aestivum | reverse complement strand
GTCGTGCAAACGCTTGGCTTCTCTGATTACCACAAGCGCACGGCCGCACTCCGGATGCTTGCATATGGCAAGGCCGCTCATTCGTGGGACGAGTACCTATGGATGTTAGAGAGCACATGCGGATATGCCATGGTTAGGTTTCCAATTGTCGTGGTCGAGGTGTTCGGACCTCAGTACCTGAGAGAACCAACTGTGGCAGAAACGGAGAGGCTCCTGGCAATCTCAGAAGCAAGAGGGTTGCCAGGTTTGCTTGGATCTCTTGACTGCATGCATTGAGAATGGAAAACTGCCCGAAGGCTTTACAAGGGCAATATCAGGGTCATATATATTAAGAAATCCATCATCATTCTTGAAGCTGTTGCATCCCAGGAATTTTGGATTTGGTACACTTTCTGTGGCATGCCCGGGTCTCACAATGACATCAACGTGCTGCAACGATCGACGTTGTTTGCGAGGCTGACTGAAGAAAAAGCTCCTCCTTGCCACTATACTATCAATGTACATGAGTACAACATGAGATACTATCTGGTTGACGGCATCTATCCTCCATGGGCTACCTTTGTCAGCACCATCTCAAACCCAGTTTGCCAGAAAAAGGCTCACTTCGTCCAAAGACAAGAAGCAACTAGAAAGGATGTTGAGCGGGCATTCTGAGTTCTGTAGGCCCGTTTCGCAGTTGTTCATGGACCTGTAAACAATAGGATCTGGAGACCTCGTGGGAGGTAATTGCATGTTGTGTGATCATGCACAACATGATCGTCGAGGATGAGAGTGACGATCTGCTGCAGCTCTGGAATTTGAGAACATGGGTGATACTATCCAACTTCTGGACGAGAATCCGGCCACATCTAAGAGTTTATTCAAATGCATCAACAAATTCGGCATCGACCAACTCACGAGCAGCTGAAGGAAGATCTGATTGAACATCAGTGGGCGGTGAAAGGGAACAACAATGTTGGGATGTAATATTTGGACTTTTTTAAATTTGAAGTAGTGCTACATGCGGCTATCGAATGTCTGTACCATTTGCATGCGGCTATTTTGATCCTGCGGAGTTGGAAAAAAAATAAGGAAGGCCGGATGTATGCAGCTACGGTTGGATGGCGTTCTCCTGCCTCCGTGTTCGCGGACCAGTCTCTTTATCCGCGGACAGATGCGGAAGGAATTTTGTGGGTTGCCGTTGAAGATGCCCTAAGCATAACATTTTGTAACACAAACACATAAATTTGATAAAGGGAAGGTACCCTCTCCTGGGTCCGTGTAGAGTGGAGAAGAAAGGTCTGCAATGATGTGTACCTGCTCCTCGGTCGGGAGTGCACTGGAATGTAATGTGTACCATGTTGGAACTCAGCATCGTGGTGTGTAGCGCGTTGGAGCATGGCGCATTAGTGTGTACCTCACCCAAGCCCTAGTGTAGCACATTTTCTACGATAGCCTGTCAGTGAATGATGTGTGTATTTTACACACGATTTTTGTTTAGTTTAACCCTGTTATTCTCGAGATTTATCTCAGCTTATCTTCATTTTACCATTTAGTTTGTTTTTCTTTGTTTTTTGGTTTACATGGTTTTTAGGTGGATTATATCTTCTGTGGACCTTTCACGATATTTGTAGTTGATTCTGTGGTGAAACGGGGAGGAGCTGGGAGCATAATTTGCCGGATTTCACCGAGAGTGACCTCATCATCAAATTGTGTCTCGTCAAGGCGAACAACTTTGATTTTTGGATCATCACATTGCACGGACTTATTCAATTTTAAATTCACGTCAACTTTGGTTATTATAGTAAGAAGGTAAGAGTTAATCAAACACACTACTTAATGCAATTAACAGCTCAAATCTATTTTATACTCTTACGTTTCATGTGAAAAGGAGAGGTAAGAGGGAGCATGTTAAAAAACCTCACAAAGTTATACCAAAATAATTTTAATATACCGAAACCGAACCGTACTTTAATTTTAATATTGTACTTACCGAAGTATTAACTGCTGTGCAAATAAAAACATATGAATCAAACGATATAAACCGAATGCACAGAGTTACTCTTTGATACCGCCGTCATCACTCCCATCTCACCAGCGACCCTCGGTCTTGTGAACTTAACCATAAGGCCGTCTGTTCCTACTTGATAGGGGCGGGTCCAGCCCAGCAAGCTGCCCGGGGCCACCTTCGTATACCGTAGCAATTGCTACACTATTTTGCTACGGTATACAAGGAATTTGGGCCTCATGCCCCAGGCCTGGGTCCTGGGCCTGGGTCCTAGATCCACCACTGGTTGTTGACTAGTCATTGCAGTATTGTCACTCCGATGATGTCGTCTCTACCTGCTCCGCCGCCGTCATCGACCTATCATCACGGTTTTGTTTTTTCCAGAAACACAAAACTAAAATATGAATTCAGTAGGTTAAGCTCGCACGTACGGTAGAGATTTTTAAAAATCCTATGGATTGAGCAACTCTGAAAACGTCGGATATCCGTTCCAATCTGCATGGTCACCACCCCCGGCGACCACCAATAAACAAAACTCTTGCCACGTGGTACTTCACTGACCAGCGCCATATTCTTTGTGTGAAGTGCAGTATTCATTCTATTCTTTGACTGGCCTGGTGTGGTCTGAACACTGAACTAGTAGGAGTAGGAGCACAGTCGTCGTCTTGGCGTGGTGGTTTGAACGGCCGCGTTCCTCAATTTTCCTGTCCATTGATTTCTTCTTCACTCGTCGTTTTGACTCGATGAACGCGCGTGTTGGTAGCTCACTTCACTGGGAGAGCGAGGATATATAAGTGGATTATTTGGAGACACATCACACATCAACCTCCTCTTGGCACAGCACTGAGCAACCATCATCAAGCTGCCCTTTGACGCAACATGTCATAGTGTGCTCCGATCAAATTGATCAAGAAATGTGCAGTTCAGAATTTTGTTTTGAAAGGGAGGGGTAGAGCCGGCTACTGAACTTTGCCGCTTTGCATCATGTGTTGGTTGTCTGTTACAGGTTCGTATCAAACTGTATGCAACTCATATATGTTCTTCTTTATCACAAA
>NC_057804.1:642683122-642693241 GCF_018294505.1 Triticum aestivum | reverse complement strand
TTCCGATTTGGAGTACATATATGAGCAGTATGTTGAGTTGTCCGAAGGCTCGTCGGACGAGGAGGAGTACTCCGATGAGACGGCGATGATGCAGGCGGTCCTTGAAGACGCGGAGCGTGCGGAGGAGCATGTTCTCAATTTCAAGGGCTCGATAAAGGATCATCGAGTGCTCAACCGCGACAAGGCGCGTGGGCATTTGACACTGATGGCCAACTACTTTGCCCCTGATGCACTATTCACTAACCATTTTTGTCGGCGTTTTCGGATGTGCAAGACTGTCTTCGATCGTTTGTACCATGGCGTCCGGTCCTATGATGACTACTTCATCCCGGAGAAAGACGTCGTGCGAACGGTTGGCTTCTCTGATTACCACAAGCGCACGGCCGCACTCCGGATGCTTGCATATGGCAAGGCCGCTCATTCGTGGGACGAGTACCTATGGATGTTAGAGAGCACATGCGGATATGCCATGGTTAGGTTTCCAATTGTCGTGGTCGAGGTGTTCGGACCTCAGTACCTGAGAGAACCAACTGTGGCAGAAACGGAGAGGCTCCTGGCAATCTTAGAAGCAAGAGGGTTGCCAGGTTTGCTTGGATCTCTTGACTGCATGCATTGAGAATGGAAAACTGCCCGAAGGCTTTACAAGGGCAATATCAGGGTCATATATATTAAGAAATCCATCATCATTCTTGAAGCTGTTGCATCCTAGGAATTTTGGATTTGGTACACTTTCTGTGGCATGCCCGGGTCTCACAATGACATCAACATGCTGCAACGATCGACGTTGTTTGCGAGGCTGACTGAAGGAAAAGCTCCTCCTTGCCACTATACTATCAATGTACATGAGTACAACATGAGATACTATCTGGTTGACGGCATCTATCCTCCATGGGCTACCTTTGTCAGCACCATCTCAAACCCAGTTTGCCAGAAAAAGGCTCACTTCGTCCAAAGACAAGAAGCAACTAGAAAGGATGTTGAGCGGGCATTCTGAGTTCTGTAGGCCCGTTTCGCAGTTGTTCATGGACCTGTAAACAATAGGATCTGGAGACCTTGTGGGAGGTAATTGCATGTTGTGTGATCATGCACAACATGATCGTCGAGGATGAGAGTGACGATCTGCTGCAGCTCTGGAATTTGAGAACATGGGTGATACTATCCAACTTCCGGACGAGAATCCGGCCACATCTAAGAGTTTATTCAAATGCATCAACAAATTCGGCATCGACCAACTCACGAGCAGCTGAAGGAAGATCTGATTGAACATCAGTGGGCGGTGAAAGGGAACAACAATGTTGGGATGTAATATTTGGACTTTTTTAAATTTGAAGTAGTGCTACATGCGGCTATCGAATGTCTGTACCATTTGCATGCGGCTATTTTGATCCTGCGGAGTTGGAAAAAAAATGAGGAAGGCCGGATGTATGCAGCTACGGTTGGATGGCGTTTTCCTGCCTCCGTGTTCGCAGACCAGTCTCTTTATCCGCGGACAGATGCGGAAGGAATTTTGTGGGTTGCCGTTGAAGATGCCCTAAGCATAACATTTTGTAACACAAACACATAAATTTGATAAAGGGAAGGTACCCTCTCCTGGGTCCGTGTAGAGTGGAGAAGAAAGGTCTGCAATGATGTGTACCTGCTCCTCGGTCGGGAGTGCACTGGAATGTAATGTGTACCATGTTGGAACTCAGCATCGTGGTGTGTAGCGCGTTGGAGCATGGCGCATTAGTGTGTACCTCACCCAAGCCCTAGTGTAGCACATTTTCTACGATAGCCTGTCGGTGAATGATGTGTGTATTTTACACACGATTTTCGTTTAGTTTAACCCTGTTATTCTCGAGATTTATCTCAGCTTATCTTCATTTTACCATTTAGTTTGTTTTTCTTTGTTTTTTGGTTTACATGGTTTTTAGGTGGATTATATCTTCTGTGGACCTTTCACGATATTTGTAGTTGATTCTGTGGTGAAACGGGGAGGAGCTGGGAGCATAATTTGCCGGATTTCACCGAGAGTGACCTCATCATCAAATTGTGTCTCGTCAAGGCGAACAACTTTGATTTTTGGATCATCACATTGCACGGACTTATTCAATTTTAAATTCACGTCAACTTTGGTTATTATAGTAAGAAGGTAAGAATTAATCAAACACACTACTTAATGCAATTAACAGCTCAAATCTATTTTATACTCTTACGTTTCATGTGAAAAGGAGAGGTAAGAGGGAGCATGTTAAAAAACCTCACAAAGTTATACCAAAATAATTTTAATATACCGAAACCGAACCGTACTTTAATTTTAATATTGTACTTACCGAAGTATTAACTGCTGTGCAAATAAAAACATATGAATCAAACGATATAAACCGAATGCACAGAGTTACTCTTTGATACCGCCGTCATCACTCCCATCTCACCAGCGACCCTCGGTCTTGTGAACTTAACCATAAGGCCGTCTGTTCCTACTTGATAGGGGCGGGTCCAGCCCAGCAAGCTGCCCGGGGCCGCCTTCGTATACCGTAGCAATTGCTACACTATTTTGCTACGGTATACAAGGAATTTGGGCCTCATGCCCCAGGCCTGGGTCCTGGGCCTGGGTCCTAGATCCACCACTGGTTGTTGACTAGTCATTGCAGTATTGTCACTCCGATGATGTCGTCTCTACTTGCTCCGCCGCCGTCATCGACCTATCATCACGGTTTTGTTTTTTCCAGAAACACAAAACTAAAATATGAATTCACTAGGTTAAGCTCGCACGTACGGTAGAGATTTTTAAAAATCCTATGGATTGAGCAACTCTGAAAACGTCGGATATCCGTTCCAATCTGCATGGTCACCACCCCCGGCGACCACCAATAAACAAAACTCTTGCCACGTGGTACTTCACTGACCAGCGCCATATTCTTTGTGTGAAGTGCAGTATTCATTCTATTCTTTGACTGGCCTGGTGTGGTCTGAACACTGAACTAGTAGGAGTAGGAGCACAGTCGTCGTCTTGGCGTGGTGGTTTGAACGGCCGCGTTCCTCAATTTTCCTGTCCATTGATTTCTTCTTCACTCGTCGTTTTGACTCGATGAACGCGCGTGTTGGTAGCTCACTTCACTGGGAGAGCGAGGATATATAAGTGGATTATTTGGAGACACATCACACATCAACCTCCTCTTGGCACAGCACTGAGCAACCATCATCAAGCTGCCCTTTGACGCAACATGTCATAGTGTGCTCCGATCAAATTGATCAAGAAATGTGCAGTTCAGAATTTTGTTTTGAAAGGGAGGGGTAGAGCCGGCTACTGAACTTTGCCGCTTTGCATCATGTGTTGGTTGTCTGTTACAGGTTCGTATCAAACTGTATGCAACTCATATATGTTCTTCTTTATCACAAAAAAAAAAATCATAAATCATATATGTTCTTTGTAAACCAGTCTCTCGGTTGGAGGAACGACGATGTGTATCTACCGAGATTTGATAACGAGATTCACCGATATGGCTACATCTCCGGAGCCTGACTACGGGTGCTCCTCCCCGTAACACCATCGCAATACCGCACTTCGGACGCCGGCACACGCCGGCTGCTCCCCTGTGTGACTGTGTTATTATATTGGCTTCGGTTACATAATGTGTCTACCCCATAATATATAATAGGCCTAGAATACAGGTGTCCTAATAGGGCACGACTCCGCTTGTACAAATATATTCGACACAATTCTAACAAATTTCACCTTGCAGAATATTCTCCACCACCTCGGAATCATCCATGCATCGGATCTGTATATTGGACTTGAGATTATACCACGAGCATTTTTGCTACTTCCAGACTCCATATGACTCCACCTGCAACTGTAGTCTCTTCTCGCCTTCTTCTCTTGAGCAAAATTAAGTTACTCTTCTACTCTAGTTTGCGCTCCCGACTTTCGGAGACACCATTCACTCTCTGCGTGAAAATGAACAACACACATATTGGACACATATAAGAGTTATCTGAACTCAAAATCCTCATCCGTTCTTAACTGTCTGTCTGAAACTTGAAGGAATACCATTGCCCTGTGTCACCCTGAGTTGAATTCGCAATTGTCTCTGTATAGTCTCTGATATGTCCCACCGCTATATCACTCCACCTGCTTCTATCTTGTCATCCGCTCTTTGCCATGTGCACTGAACATCACAGAATATACGGCCATGTACTCTCTCGGCTTTTAACAATTTCAGACTTTCCTGCCACTTTCTTAGATTCCCCATGGTCAATTCCTGTCCACCAACTAGCACCGATAGGCTCAGCCACCAATTTGAATGTAGTACTAGTTAAACTGCTTTAACACTGTCTGCACACTTTGTCTGACCACCAGTGCCTTGGTCTATTGATGTGCCTCGTGCTTACCGAATGCCTCGTTGTTATCACTGCGTCGAGTCTCTGTTGTCCTGGTCGAGTCTCTAGGGCCGCGAACCCACACACTCAACCCCCACTGCGGAGAACCACCGATCATCACCAACCGATGTCGAGTATCACGTCTCCACCAGACCATTGTGCCCCAGTTTAAGCCATGTGTACTTCGCTATCCCACTAAAATAGGCTTCGATTCTCCGGCATCTTACACTGTAGCCCCTCCATCAGCATAGAGTGAAGTCTTCCGCTAGACTCAACTCCACCTTCAACATGACTCCATGTAGCTGGCCACGCACCCCACGCCCCGTCGACTTCATCCTCTCTCGTGGGCACACTGTCTTGAATCAACCCCGCATCATAGTCTTGTCGAAGCTGCACAAGCCCTCAAGCTTGTACCACGTCTTTCCAGGCCCTGGAACTCGGTCACCATCAGCATCACGCTCCTATGTCGTCGTCGCTGAAATCACCGTCATCTTATTTCACCAATATCCATGTCGATCCACCAGACTGTTGAGTCCGACTCAACCGAAATTATTCGACGACAACCATACTCCGCCCTGCGTCTTGCCCGTCCGCACATCCGCATTTTTTGATACCAAGTGTTTACATGATCCATGTCACGACGGGCTCCAGACTACTCCGAACCTTATACACACATGGCCATCCTTGAAACTTGTCCTTTGCCAATATGCAGAATTACCCTCGTGTGGTTTGAGGACGTAGTTGTAATTTTATTTACTGCTGGGGTCCTTTGTACTACGGATGAATCTTCAATATAATCCAGATTTTCTTATTTGGCTAAAAAAAACCAGGCACCAAAACTTGAATTGCCACTTAAATTAGGAGTAAAACCATGAGTTAAACCCCACTTTTTTCATGATACTCATGTTAATTACAAACGCTCCGCGTCTTATTAATTATGAACTTAACCGCTCAGACGAGGTCCACTGTTTCTCCTCCGCGTCTCCGTTCCTGACTCGTCATTGCAGTTTTTGTTTTGTTTTGCCTGAAAGTCAAAACCTGAATATATATCCGGTGGGTCAAGCTAGCTGGTTCGACCGAGACTTTGAAAAATGTTAATGGACAGAGCAATAGCTAGCAACTCTGAAAACGAGATCCGTCCCGATCTACTGTACGTGGTATCTCTTCGCCCCGGGCCACAATTTTTGTCTCAAGTACATACATACGGTCGTCTTTTTATTCTTTGACGGGTGTTGGTCTGAAGCAGAGTCTTCGTTTTCTCACACGGTGGTTTGAACGGCCGCGTATTCCTCTCCTTCCCTGTCTTAAATTATTTCATTAAGTCGTCATTTTCACTCGACAATTAAACGCACACAGTACTCGGTGAGATCTGGACATTATAAGTATCGACACAAGAAGCTGCAGTTGTCATCACGCATCAATCTCCTCTTGACAGAACGAGGTACACTAGTGATCAACTAATTAAGCTGTCCTTTGCGTAGCTGGCTAGCTAGTGAGTTAGTGAGGATCAATGGCATCCCAGCTGGAGTCACTCATGAAGCGACTGTGGAGCTATCTCCCCTCTTCTCTTAGCAGTTCCAGGAGCGACCCTCCGCAGCAGATTCCTGATCCCACCGGTGATCCTCCAGCCGCTCAAGCCGGGGACACTCCCGCCGGTCAGGAGCTTCCACCCGCTCTTCAAGGTGTAAACTCAGGACTCAGCTACTTATCTACTCTCAGCACACACGCATACGTTACACACCTCTTTTTGCTAATGATATCCCCCGAACGCTGTGATAATAATCTATGGCTTCGCAGTTTCAGATCTTGAGCAACTCCAAAGTCTTAACCATATAGGACGCCTTGATGGTGCACTTGAGCCCGATCTGGCCGGCAAGCCAAAGCTTGGCAGTTCCACCAGTTTCCCTCGACACAAAATTCATGAGCCTGTCGGCGATTACTCCTCTCAGGAAGGATCACGAAGGCTCGCGATAGGGCAACCCGATGGGACCCACCAAGGGCCCGTGCACCGCCGTGGTGTGAGCCTCCCCTAGGGTTTGTTCGGATGCTTCTCGGCCGAGGCCTTCATCTATATAGAAGACCTTTAGATATATTTTAAGGAAGACATATTGTTTCTTAGGCATCCTGCCGAAGGAGGAATTCATTGCTGAACTTTAGCAATATCATCATCACTAGATATGTAGAAATCTCTCTTTGTATGTTTTATATGTATACATTATGTGAGCTGCAACATATGATTATGATTATCTATATGTGGTTTTGTGGTGGATATTTTGTCATGAGTTGAATAATTTCAAATATTGTTTCTAGGCAAATTTCATATACTGTTGTCATTTCGATTGTGAGATTGGTTTGTCAATGTATATTGTATCTCCGCTCTACTGGTCTATTATGGACAAGTTACAGTGAGTGGTGAATAATGAGAACAATGTTTTCGCAAAAAAGGAAAAAGAAAGAACAATGTGTATTAGATGAAGTAGACAGAGGGGCGGTGTGATTAGCCTGGTGACAGAGAAGATTAAAGAACTTGTTCCCGTTGGTATACTTTCTTGGCTCGTCTCATTGAGGATAAAAAGTGAGTTTTCTAGCTATCTCGGTATTATTTTGTGTAACAGATTTACTCTCAACAATGTGTCCAAAGCTCTTATTGCAGTTCTCGGTAGCTTAACATTTATTACTTGGGTATTCATCGGTATGCTGCACCACAGGTGGAGTATTACCCAAGTGATTTACAATGTGCTGGGATCTTAGATGTATGGACACTATGAATCGACTTACAATTATTGGTATGACTATGCGTATCACCGGATTGATCAAATATCATGTTTATGCTTATTATTTTGTGCCACCATGATAGCGATGAATATATGGACTAGCAAGATATGGTTCTTGAATTCATGATGGTTCCGCTCGAAAAGGATCTCCCATAAGACAGGAAGTAGTAGGCAACCCTCCTTCGACGCCATGAGTGCCGGTGATATACAAGTCAAATTACCTATCGGCCTGTCTCCCATCGCCGCTCAAGTGGAACCCTCAAAGGCCCAAAGATACCGCGCCAACATTAGGAGAAGCGCCACTGCCATAGGAGGAGTCTTGAGATCGTGTGACATCGAGGGAACTAGAAAACACTCTACAGAACGTAAGAAAAGGGTCAATGTGATGTGTGCCTTTCACCGTCTCCCTCTCTCCCCCGCTCCTCCCTCTGTCGCTCCCGCGGGCGGCAGGGGAGGAACCCTAGCCGCCCCCGCCAGCAGTCCTCCTTCTCCTCCTCCCTCCTCGCCGCCGCCTGCTCGTGCCGGCGGGCAAAGCCCGGCCGGCCTAGGCGGCGGCGGGGCGATTTCTCCCCTCGCGTGGTGGGGCTGCCGCGGGCAGATCCAATAGGGCCGGGGCGCCTCGTGGTGCGGGACGGCGCGCGGCGCTGTGGCGGCGACTTGCGCCGGTGCTGGGCGTCTCCTGGTGGTGCGGAGGGCTGCACGGGGGCGGTGGAGTGCACTGGTGTCGCGGGATCCAGGCGGCGCGGGAGGTGGGCTCTCTTCCTGTTGGTCGCGGTGGGGCGTCCTTGGTCAGGTTCGGCCGGACCCGACTTCAGTTTGCTTCGTCACGATGCGGGAGGTGGCGACGGGGCTGGGGCGCAGGCTGCGCGGTGGCTGGCGTGCTCGTGGCGGCGGCGGCTCCCGGTTTGGGATATGGCGCAGACGGGCGGCGCGAGGGCAGGCTGCGACCTCGGCGGCGGACCTCAGCCGCTGCAGGGCGGCTCGGGGCTGCCCCTCGGGGTCCCGGCATGGATGTGGGCTGCCACGGCGTGGTGGTGGCTCACGGCGGTGGTTTGGGTCGTTTCACGGCGGCGTCCGGACATCTCCGGCGTCGGCCCGTCGGGAAGCAGCTTGTTGTGGCCTTCGATTCCTCTCCTCGGCATTCGGACGCTACCTTCGTCAAAGGGCTGGCCCTCTCCCAGCTGCGGTCCATCGCCTGTCTCGTGCCCGGTGCTGTGGGACTGATCTCGTCTCGTGCCCGGCAGCAGGATCAAGCTCGTCTCGCGCCCGGCAACAGGACCGAGCTTTTCTCGTGCCCGGCAGCAGGACTGAGCCCGTCTCGCGCCCGGTGCAGCAGGACAGGTCGATGGAGGCCAGTTTCGGCCGGCCTCTTGGGCCTCGGCGCTGGGGGTCGCCCAGGGGTGCGAAAGACGGGACATTTCCACTCGTCTCTTTGGTTGGAGTAGCGGCGGGTCTCAGGTGAGGTGGTGTCAAGGTCTTGGATGCCAGGGCGGCGGCCCTGGTGGTGGGAGCGTGGTGCTCATGGGCAGAGCCCGTGGCTTGGTGCTGCCTGGTGACCATGGCCGTGTGGGCGGCATGGTTGCCGGGGTGTGGCGTTCGGTGGTGATGATTGTTGGTCGGGGTGAAAACCTCCTCTATCTTTGGACGGACCGGCGGCGGCGACTCGCTCTCTTCTTGAAGGCGTCGTCGCGGCCTTCATTGCCCGTCGTGTTGCTCTAGGGGAAACCCTGACCCTCGTGTCGGGCGGTGGCGGCGCTCCAGTGTCGTTCCCTTCCTGAAGGCGCCGCCTTGGAGCACACAGTTCTCCATATGCGGCTTCACCTCTTGGCGGTGGCGTGGTCAGGGCCGAGATCTCCGGTTGCTCTTGTAGTGTTAGCGGTGGTGTTGCTGCGCACAACATCTTTGTATCCTGCCTTGGGTGTGTGTGTTGTGTTGGCGTGCGTTTGTACCGGGCTTGTTGATGATCTTTGCTTTATATATAAAGCAGGGCGAAAGCCTTTTTCGGTAAAAAAGGGTCAATGTGGTGTATACTGACACCGTGTCTGACTCCTACCCCTGCATGCCCCATCGCACCGACATGGAGCCTTCCATAGCTTGTGATGTATAGGGGATACCGGGGGGACACTAGTAGAAAAGGGGCCAATGGTCCAGGCCGGTCCAGCCCATTAGTCCCGGTTCAATCCAGAACCGGGACCAATGGGGGCATTGGACCCGGTTCGTGAGCCCCAGGGACCGGCCGGGCCACGTGGGCCATTGGTCCCGGTTCTTCTGGACCTATTGGTCCCGATTGGTGGGACGAACCGGGACCAATGGCCCTCGCTCCTGGCCCACCACCATTGGTCCCGGTTAGTGGCCTGAACCGGGACCAAAGGACGACCATTAGTCCCGGTCCATTCCACCAACCGGGACTAAAGGGTTGGTCCTCGTTGCGGCCAAAGTTTAGTCCCACCTCGCCAACCGGAGGGGAATCAGACCGTTTTATAAGCCCCTCCCTCTCTGCCTTATTGAGCTCCTCTGAAAATGAAAATAGATGCCTTTATATAGGGAATTTAGGCTAAATTCATACGAATTTCTCTTGAAATTTGTTATGAATTTAATTTGAATTTCCTCGATAAGCGCATCTATGCTCATTTCTGAGTAGCTTTTTATATAGTTTTTTTTCTTTTCTGCTATATTTATTTTTTCTTTTTATTTCTGAGTTGTAATAAGTCATTAAAAATAAGCATCTATGCTCATTTTTTAGTAAAGTTAATCATAACTATTTTTTCTTCTATTTATTTTTGAATTGTAATAAGTCATTAAAAATAAGCATCTATGCTCATATTTTAGTAAAGTTAATCACAACTATTTTTTCTTCTTTTTATTTCTGAGTTGTAATAAGTCATTAAAAATAAGCATCTATGCTCCTTTTTTAGTACAGTTAATCACAACTATTTTTTGCTTCAATTCATTTCTGAGTAGTTTTCTATATAGTTTTTTTTCT
>NC_057804.1:642681563-642682467 GCF_018294505.1 Triticum aestivum | reverse complement strand
CTTTTCAGCTATATTTATTTTTTTTCTTTTTATTTCTCAGTTGTAATAAGTCATTAAAAAAAAGAGGCGCAATGCTTGTTAATTTGCTTCAAGCCTTTCGGAATAGTGTCAACTGCACTGCACATAGCTCTGTGCAGTCTACTGTATTCCTCAAGGCTTGAAGCTAATCAACGTGCAGGAGCATTAGGCCTCTTCGTCATCGTCTCTGCACTCAAGGCTTATAAACAGCTGCGAGTGCCTCTCGCTTGGCGAGGTGGGACTAAAAAAAGAGCTGCAGGAAGAATCAAAATAAAATAAAAAAAAGTGCCACCTAAAGGGCTACCACAGCCTGAATACGACTAGAAACCCAACAATGGGCCAGGATTCAGGCCCGCAATAGGCCCAATAGGCCCACAGGCACATGTGGTGCGTTTAGGCCCGTAAGCCTGCATTTGAGAGGAGCTCGAGAGGGCAGCGGGACTGGGGCTTATAAACCACTCTCGAGCTCCCTCAGCTAGCGAGGTGGGACTAAACTTTCGTGCCGCAACGCGGGCAGCACATGGCCTTTAGTCTCGGTTGGTGGCACCAACCGGAACTAAAGGGGTGCATTGGTACCGGTTCGTGGCACCAATCGGTACCAATGCCCCCCTTTAGTCCCGGTTGGTGCCACCAACCGGGACCAAAGGTCTTCGTTTCCCGCCCTTTGGGCTGCTGAAAAGAGGCCTTTGGTGCCGGTTGGTGGCTCCAACCGGGACTAAAGGGGGGCATTGGTCCCGGTTAGTGCCACGAACCGGGACCAAAGCTTTTGCTATATATACAGCACTTAGCGCGATTCGATCTCTCCTGCTCCACTCCCGTCGCCGCGCGTCTCTGCCGCCACCTCGCCGTCGCTGCCCCGCCCCGACGTCGTCGCTGCCCCGCCACG
>NC_057804.1:642677818-642680603 GCF_018294505.1 Triticum aestivum | reverse complement strand
TAGATTAGATTTTTTTTGTTAGATTAGATGTGTAGTAATTAATTTGTTTATATTATGTTAGAATTTTTTGTTAGATTAATTAGATTTTTTTTGTTAGATTAGATGTGTAGTAATTTTGATATGTAGTTCATAGATTTTTTTTGTTAGATTAGATTTTTTTGTTATATTAGATGTGTAGTAATTAATTTTGTTCATAGAATTTTAATGATTTTTTTGTTCATAGTATTTAGAAAAAGGAAAAAAATAAGAAGTAGTTTATATATAGTTGAACTAGCTAGTTGATTTAATAAACTAAGTTATTTTACTATATATAGAAGTAGTTTGTTTTTAGTAAGTACTACTTATTTATTTATAGTAAGTGCTTAGTAGTTGAACTAGATAGTTGATTTAATTAATAAAACTACTTTTATTTAACTATATATAGAAGTAGTTGCCGCATCGACGTCGGCAATGCCTATCCCGCATCCTCGTCGTCGTCGACTCGGCGGTGGAGGCCTGCTTGACCAGGGCCATGTTCGGGACTGGGCTCCGCCGGGCTGGTATTGGGAGGTGCTACCTTCCGGGGGACGTAGGTTGGTGACGAGGCAGCCCGTTGTTGACCCGATCCTTGTTTGGTGGCGGTCGCGTGGGCCAGTGACGATGGTGAGGCATCCGGACACCGCGGAGGTGCACTAGTAGAAAAGGGGGCAATGGTCCAGGCCGGTCCAGCCCATTAGTCTCGGTTCAATCCAGAACCGGGACCAATGGGGGCATTGGAGCCGGTTCTTGAGCCCCGGGGGCCGGCCGGGCCACGTGGGCCATTGGTCCCGGTTCGTCTGGACCTTTTGGTCCCGGTTGGCGGGACGAACCGGGACCAATGTGCCTTGCTCCTGGCCCACCACCATTGGTCCGAGTTGGGGGAATGAACCGGGACCAAAGGCTTCCTTTTAGTCCCGGTTCATGCCACGAACCGGGACCAATTAATTGCCTATATATACCCCGCGAGCAGAGCACTCTCACTGCTTTGTTTTTCGTGGCCGGCGAGGAGAGAGCTTTGTGTTGCTCTAGCTCACCTCCTATGCACACGAGGTGTTCGATGGAATGCCCGAGCCACACTACTTAAGCTTTCTCCTCTCCAAGCTCCATTTTTCTCAATATTTGTCTAGGTTTAGCGGTCCGTCACGTCCCGTCCCCGTCTTCACCGCCGTCGATCGCCCGCGTCGCCGGCACCACCGTGGTGAGCCTCTTGTTCTTATCTTCTTTCTGGAAGGAAAAAAAACTCTTACTTTTATGTTTATATAGATACTTGTATAATTTTCTTACTTTTATTATTGCATCTTATATAGTGCGATGGTTTTGGTATCCGCCCCCGTCGGCCCTCGTCCTGTCTATGATTGTCACATCCCTAGTCTGGTATGACTTAGACTAGCTAGCTATTTGTGCATCATATTTAAATTTCAGTTAAATTTGAAATGGGGATTGGTGGAACCCTCAGAATCATTTTTGAAAATGACCCAAATAAAAATTTCTCCAAAAGGGTCCAAGAAAATGCTCATGTTGCCCTCTGAAAATATTGGACAGAGATAAAAATCAAAACAATATTTTTAGGAGCTCATGGACATTTATTTTGGCCATTTGGATTAATTCGATAAATATTTGCATTGGAAATATATTTCTATATATATGAAATATGGTCCAAAAATTATGCCAATTATAAAAGAGCTCTGGAATAATATATCTAGCTCCTGCAAAAATTGGCATAAGGAAATTAAATGATTTAATATATTTATTAAATCAAAACAAATGTCAGAAAAATTAGAAAACAGAAAAGGGGAGAGAGACTTACCTGGGCCTCCCCTCCCCTGCGCAGCCCAGCAGCAGCAGGCCGGCCCAGCCAGGAGGCAGCCCAGCCCGCCTGGCCCCCCCTCCTCTGTCGTCTTCCCCCCCGACAGGGGAACGGCGTGTGCCCGACGCTCGCCGGCACGCGCGCGCGCCACCTCCCCCCCTGCTGGCCACCTCCTGCTTCCTTCTCTCGCCCTCGATGCCCCGGACGAAGCCACGCAGCTGCCCCGCACCGCTCTCACTCTCCCTCGCCCTCCTCCTCTCCCCCTGCTCTCTCTCTCTCACCCGAGAACCACCGCCGCCGCCGTTCGCCATAGCCATCACCACCGACCTCCCCTCGCCTCCCCGACACACGCGGAAGCTCCACTCCTCCGCCCCGAAGCTCCCCGTCAAGCCGTGCCCCTCCGGATGCCCCGTGGAGCCGTCGCCGTCGCCAAATTCGACTCCGGCCGCCGTGGACCCTCGCCGGCGATTCGGGAGCTACCGGGCATCCCCGACCTCGCCCTCGCGCTCGCTAGTTCCGCGGTGAGCCCCCGCACCGAACCCCCTCCTCCCCGTGTCCGTTTGCCCCGTCTAGCTAGCTCGCCACCGCGCCCGTAAGCCCCTCGCCGCCGGCCATGGCGCCACGGTGGCACGAGCCCAAGCCGGTCCCTCCGGCGCGCGTCCCCGTGTTCCTGGTGACGCCAGGAGCCCGTAGGAACCCTCCGTCTCCACTGTCGTGCACCACAACGCCGCGGCCGCAAGTTGCCGAACTCCGGCCGCCGCCCTGAGCTCTGCTCCGGCGAGCTCCGCCGCCCCCGGAGCCTTCCGCGTGTTCCACTGGATGCGCGTGAGCGCGGGCTTCGCGTGGGTGGTCTCCGCCGCCCGAATGGTCGCCGGAACGGCGATCCCGAGCCCCTCCGCCGTCTCGGGCCTCGCCGGCGGCTAAACGCCGGCGGGATTGACCGGTCAACCGCGCTAACCC
>NC_057804.1:642669518-642677405 GCF_018294505.1 Triticum aestivum | reverse complement strand
TCGTGATGACGTCATGCTGACGCAATTATATATTTTCTGGAATTAAAATAATTCAGAAAATCCAGAAAATGATTTAAACTTCAAAAATTCATAACAATTCAACCGTAGCTCAGATTTAAATAATTTATATATGAAAAATTATCAGAAAAATGCAATCTTTCCATCTGTACTAGTTTCATGCATGAAAAACCAACTTATACATGCTGAATATGGGAAAACACATTAGGGCATATATAAGAGACTTAATTTAGAAATGCATTTGAACCTTTGGTTCAAAAGGACTTCAAACCAAATGTTTACTAGATGCATTAGCTCAAACAGCATCACATCTACATGCCATGTTCATGCATCATATTGTTGCATATGATTGTGTTTTGATTGCCGGCACCGTCCCTTCTCGATAGGTCCTGCTCCGGAGACGTTCCAGAGTACCTGTCTGTGAAGCAGTGCCTCCCTTGTTGATTTACCAGGCAAGCAAACCCCCTTGTTCATCTCGATGAAACCCTACTCTCTCGCTCCTGCTCTCAGTTATTGCATTAGGACAACAACGATTCATATGCTACTTTGTGCTGCGGTAGTTGAACCCATTCCTCTGCATGACCTGTCATTGCCACAGTAAATAGTTGAAACCCACTAGCATGTGTAGGAGTTGATTGAAGCCACTGATGTGTTCCTACCTTGCTATGCCTGCTATTGCTTAGAGTTGTGTCAGGTCTGATTCATTGGGAATGAATTGGAGTGTTACGATATGTTCTAATGCTGAGAGTGAAGTGTGTGAACACGATTTGGTAAAGGTAGCGGTGAGAGGCCATGTAGGAGTACATGGTGGGTTGTCTCACTGGAACCGTCCTTAAGCCCTGAGTTCTGTGTATGTTGTCCAATGACTCGATACTACCACACATTGGGCTCCGGGCGCTCCAAGCCCTCTCGACTTATTAACCAACTTGATCTCTGTCCAGGAGTCGCAACTAGTTTCTGGTGTTTGTAGGTAGTGCTATTTTTCTACCAAGTGGCACCCGGCAGGGTGGGCTTGGGACAGACTAGGCACACGTGGCCCGGTGTACCGAGTGGCACCCGGTTGGTGGGCTTGGGAACCCTGTACACATCGTTTGGGGCCGTGAGCGACACCCCGGCCGGATCTCCTTGCGGATGGAACCCGAATAGGCGATAAACCTGGACTAGAGTCTTGTGTGGTTAGTCAGGTCGTGGCCGACACCCTCGCCAGGCTTCCGCTTGAAGGTTGCCGAGATACATGACGTGTACATGGCGGTAAGTGGCGAGAGCGTGTGTGAAGAAGTACACCCCTGCAGGGTTAACATGATCTATTCGAATAGCCGGGTCCGCGGTCATGGACTTCTTGGATGCTTACATGGTACATAGACAACTTGAAGTGGATACTATAAAATGCTCAAGACAAGTGTGAGTGCTATGGATGGCCTTCTCGTAGGGAGACGGGGACGAATCCATAGTAGTGTATTGTGTGGTGATTAGTGGACTCGTGTACGTTGTTTCACCTCCAGAGTTTCTGGTAGTCGTAGAATAGGATAGCCACAGAGTCAAAGCTGGCTTGCTGCAACTAAACCCCACATTACCCTCTTGATACCAATGCATGTACGATAGGATCTGATGTAAGTCTTGCTGAGTACCTTTGTACTCATGTTGCTTTATTTATGTTTTTGCAGCGGAGACTTCGGTCTTACTAGTGTTCTCGTGGACTTCGACTAGTAGCTAGTACCTCAGCTACGATCTTGATCGGATGTTGTAGATAGTCAGGCTCCTCAGCCTTTTTCTTTGTAGATGTCTGTACCCAGACATGTAATGCTTCCGCTTGTTGCTTGTATGCTCTGTATGATGGGTCTTGTGACCCCTGTTTGCAATATATGCTATGACGGCTCTTCTGAGCCTTTATCTATATGAGTTGTTGAGTTATGCTGTGATGCCATGTTGTACAGCACATACTTGCATGTTATGCGTACGTGTAATGTGTATTGCTATGTGTGGGATCTGACTATCTAGTTGTTTATTCTTAGTAGCCTCTCTTACCGGGAAATGTCTCCTAGTGCTTCCACTGAGCCCTGGTAGCTTGCTACTGCTCCGGAACACTTAGGCAGGCCGGAATGTGTCCTTCTTCGATCCTGTGTCTGTCCCTTCGGGGAAATGTCACGCGATGAATACCAGAGTCCTGCTAGCCCGCTACAGCCCGGTTCACCGGAGTCCTGTTAGCCCAGTGCTACAGCCTGGATTCACTCGCTGATGACCGACACGTTCGATGCTGGGTCATGGATGCCTGTCCCTGTAAGTTAGTGCCACTTTGGGTTTACGACTAGCCATGTCAGCCCGGGCTCTTTATCATATGGATGCTAGCGACACCATCATATACGTGTGCCAAAATGCGCAAACGGTCCCGGGCAAAGGTAAGGCGACACCGTGGGGATACCGTGCGTGAGGCCGCAAAGCGATATGAGGTGTTACATGCTAGATCGATGTGGCATCGAGTCGGGGTCCTGACAGCTTTTGGTATCAGAGCTTGACTGCCTGTAGGATTACCAAGCCAAACTGGTCGAAGTTGAGTCTAGAAATTCTTTAGTTATATAAGGGAATTGATTGTGGGATGGAACGTAAGGCTCTTTTTACTCCTTTACCTCATGGCCTTCTGATCTGAGTCATCCTATCTTTCCGACGGGGTTAAGGAAATAGGCTTCTCCTCCGTCTATCAGGATCACGTGTTACTACTCCGTAGTCCCATAGGACTGGTTGATCAGAGTCATACCCAGTTCTCGAGTACTTCCGGTGTAGTCTGTTTAGTACTATCCCAGAACCTTGAGTGGTGATGTTGAGTTGTTGTACTACCCCATTTTTAGTAGGATGTCTCATTCTGAGCATTTTACTGCCGTTATGCTGCCGGATTTTCCCTAAGAGTTCGAGTGATACTAATTCCTTGTCCTACATTCTACAGTCCACAGTTGTTGCCGATTCCGTCCTTGATTCGTTTCTCAGGATGTCATCAGCCAAGCGAAGTTCCGTTGCTCGTAACCAGAACCACGGAGATGGTAGGGATGAGGATCCTCCCGACCAGCCTTCGTTGACAGAGTTCATGCTAGAGATGGAGAGGAACAAGCGTGAGTCCAACCGCTTGTTGGCACGTATCGACAAGAACACCGCACATCAGTTCAAAGGATCTGTGACCATTCATGACTTCATCCGCTTGCACCCACCCACCTTTCATCATTCCATCGAGCCACTCGATGCAGATGACTGGCTCCATAGCATCACCCATAAGCTGCGTTCCGCGAGCGTAGCTGAAGATGACAAGGTCACTTATGCCACATACCACCTGGAAGGTCCTGCTAGTCTTTGGTGGCAGAACTACGAGGCTATGCTTCCAGCTGGCCAGATTCCTACCTGGAAGGATTTCACTGAGGCTTTTCGCGAGCATCACATTCCCCAGGCCCTCATTGATCGCAAGAGAGAAGAGTTCTGTAGTTTCACCCAGAGTAAGATGGCTGTTGATGCTTATAGCAGAGAGTTCGAGAACCTTGCCCGTTATGCCACAGAAGAAGTGTCCACGGATGCTAAGAAGCAGGCCAGGTTCCGGAAGGGTCTCAACCCCAAGTTGCGTCGTGATCTTCACCTGCATCATTGCGATACATTCCAAGCTCTTGTGAACAAAGCCATCAATGCAGAGACAGCTCAGCTCACTTACGAGGAGTCTCGTAAGCACACCCGTGATTTGGGATCTTCCTCCAGTTCTAGTTCCCAGAAACGCCGGATTTGGGTTCCAAACTCCGCTCTTCCTTCCGGTTATACACCAAGGTCATCCTATGTGGTGCCTTCCCCAGCTCAGTCGTATGTTCCACCCAGGCCTACTGGTAGACCGCTTGTTAGTGCGGGTCCCCGTCCAACCTCAGGGACTTGCTTCACATGCGGGAAGCCAGGACACTATGCACGTGACTGCTCTCAGACTAGTTATGCTCCACCCCAGCCCGAGAAGACTGTGGGCTGTATTAAGCCATCACGCAAGATGATCAGTGTTAAGTCAGTTCCCACTGAACGTGGATGTGTGCATCACGTCTCAGCTAAAGACGCTCATGATGATCCAGATGTCGTTCTTGGTACACTCCTTGTCAATTGTCACCCAGCATCAGTTCTATTTGATACTGGGGCATCTCACTCCTTCATTTCTGAAGGCTATGCTCGTTTGCACGACATGTCATTTTGTGATATGCCAACTCCGCTTGAAATCCAAACCCCAGGGTCTAGATGGCAGACCACCAGAATCAGCCATGGTAATGAAATCCTTGTTGATAGACTTGTATTCCTTGCATCACTTGTAGCCCTCAAGTCCTCAGATATTAACATCATCTTGGGTATGGACTGGATGACAGCTCATCATGCCAAGATTGATTGCTACACAAGATCTGTTCAGCTTACACACCCATCTGGCAAGTTAGTCACCGTCTCTACTAGAGTTGCAAAGCGTCAGCTCTATTCTCTTAATGCCAGCCCTCTTCCAGACCTTGAAGATATCCCGGTAGTCCGTGACTTTCCGGATGTCTTTCCAGAGGAACTGCCAGGTGTTCCACCTGACAGAGAAGTAGAGTTTGTCATAGATCTTATCCCAGGAACAGCTCCAATCTCCCGGAGACCTTACAAGATGGCACCCCTAGAACTAGCCGAGCTTAAGAAACAACTCGATGAGTCCTTGCAAAAGGGTTTCATCCGTCCTAGTTCTTCTCCTTGGGCTTGCCCCGTCCTCTTTGTCAAGAAGAAAGACGGTACGGACCGGATGGTTGTAGATTATCGTCCCGTTAATTTGGTCACGATAAAGAACAAGTATCCGCTTCCCAGGATCAACGACCTGTATGATCAGCTCGCTGGATCCTAAGTCTTCTCCAAGATGGATTTAAGGTTAGGCTACCATCAAATCAAGATCAGAAACGGGGACATTCCCAAGACAGCTTTTGTCACTCGTTATGGTCAGTACGAGTACACCGTCATGTCCTTTGGCCTAACCAACGCCCCAGCCACATTCTCCCGCTTGATGAACTCGATCTTCATGGAGTACTTAGATAAGTTCGTCGGGGTTTACCTCGATGATATTCTTATTTACTCGAAGAACGAGGAAGAGCATGCCGAACATCTTAGACTTGTGTTAGAAAAACTCAGAGAGCACCGCCTTTATGCCAAGTTCTCCAAGTGTGAATTTTGGTTGCCAGAAGTGACCTACCTAGGCCACGTAATCTCTGGTAAGGGCATTGCTGTCAATCCCGAGAGAGTTCAAGCCGTTCTTGATTGGACTCCACCTGAAACAGTCAAACAAGTTAGGAGTTTCCTTGGCCTAGCCAGCTATTGTCGCCGCTTTGTTGAAAACTTCTCCAAAGTAGCCAAACCCCTCACGGAACTTCTCAAGAAAGATAAAAAGTTCGAGTGGTCCCCACAGTGTGAGTACAGTTTTCAGGAACTGAAAAGACGCCTGACTTCTGCTCCCATACTTGTGCCACCGGATTTCACTAAAGACTTTATTATCTACTGCGACGCCTCACGATAGGGACTAGGTTGCATTCTTATGCAGGATCGTCATGTGATTGCCTATGCATCTCGACAGTTGCATCCACATGAGGAGAATTATCCTACACATGATCTAGAGCTTGCAGCCGTAGTCTATGCACTCAAGACCTGGCGACATTACCTCCTTGGTAAACGTTGCGAGATCTACACCGATCACCATAGTCTCAAGTATATCTTCACCCAACCGGATCTGAACCTTAGGCAAAGACGTTGGTTGGAGTTGATCACAGATTATGATCTAGGGATTACCTACACCCCAGGCAAAGCCAATGTCATGGCTGATGCTCTAAGCCGTAAATCCTATTGCAACAATCTCATGTTGCAGCAAGGCCAACCACTTCTCCATGAGGAATTCTGTAAGCTTAACCTTCACATTGCTCCTCGCGGATTCCTTTCTACCCTGGTGGCGAAACCTGATCTTGAAGATCGGATTATCGCTGCTCAAAAGCAAGACATAGGAATTTCTCGGATCAAGAGAAATATTAAGAAGGGAGTTGGTGGATGTTTCTCTATGGATGATCATGGAGTTGTTTTCTTTGAGAATTGCTTGGTGGTCCCCAAGAATCAACATCTGCGACAATTGATCCTTAAGGAGGCGCATGAATCTCCTCTCACGATTCATCCCGGTAGTACTAAGATGTATCAGGACCTACGCCAGAGGTTCTGGTGGACTAGGATGAAGAGAGAAATCGCTGAGTTCATTGCTAAATGTGACATTTGTCGTCGCGTTAAGGCAGAGCATCAAAGACCTGCTGGCACCCTTCAGCCTTTAGCTATTCCTGAATGGAAATGGGATAAAGTTAGTATGGACTTCATCACCGGTTTTCCCAGGACCAAGAGAGGGAATAACGCTATCTTCGTAGTCGTTGATCGTCTTTCCAAAGTGGCTCACTTCCTCCCTGTTCGAGAGAGTATCACTGCTAGTCAGCTTGCTGACTTATATATTTCTCGAATAGTGTCACTCCATGGTGTTCCACTAGAGATCAATTCAGACCGTGGCAGTCTTTTCACTTCTCATTTTTGGGAGAGTTTCCAAACTGCCATGGGAACCCATCTTTCTTTCAGTACCGCTTTCCACCCTCAATCAAGTGGTCAGGTGGAACGGGTCAATCAAATTCTCGAAGACATGCTCAGAGCTTGCGTTATCTCATTCGGTATGGATTGGGAGAAATGTCTTCCCTTCGCCGAGTTTGCTTATAACAATAGCTACCAATCCAGCCTCAAGAAAGCTCCTTTTGAGGTTCTCTATGGACGAAGATGTCGAACACCTTTGAACTGGTCAGAAACCGGTGAAAGACAATTCTTTGGACCGGATATGATCCAGGAGGCAGAAGAGCAAGTTCGCATCATTCGTGAGAATTTGAAAACAGCCCAGTCTCATCAGAAAAGTCAGTACGATCGTCATCATAAGGATATGACTTATGAAATTGGCGACCAAGCTTACCTTCGGGTTACTCCTTTGAAGGGTACCCATCGTTTCGGTATCAAGGGCAAGTTGGCTCCTCGTTACATTGGTCCTTTTCGTATTCTCGCTAAACGAGGAGAGGTTGCCTACCAGTTGGAACTACCCCCACATCTTTCTCGAGTTCATGATGTCTTCCACGTCTCTCAACTCAGGCGTTGCTTCTCGGATCCCATCCGCGAAGTGGACCACGAAACGCTTGATCTCCAAGATAACCTCACATACCGAGAGTACCCGGTTCGCATTCTTGATCAAGCAGAGCGTGTCACCCGACGTCAGAACATCAAGTTTCTCAAAGTTCAGTGGTCTCATCATTCCGAGAGAGAGGCTACTTGGGAGCGAGAAGATCGTCTTTGACTGGAGTACCCCGCTTTCTTTCCGTCGACCCCTGAATCTCGAGACGAGATTCTGTCAAGTGGGGGCGAGTTGTCACATCCCTAGTCTGGTATGACTTAGACTAGCTAGCTATTTGTGCATCATATTTAAATTTCAGTTAAATTTGAAATGGGGATTGGTGGAACCCTCAGAATCATTTTTGAAAATGACCCAAATAAAAATTTCTCCAAAAGGGTCCAAGAAAATGCTCATGTTGCCCTCTGAAAATATTGGACAGAGATAAAAATCAAAACAATATTTTTAGGAGCTCATGGACATTTATTTTGGCCATTTGGATTAATTCGATAAATATTTGCATTGGAAATATATTTCTATATATATGAAATATGGTCCAAAAATTATGCCAATTATAAAAGAGCTCTGGAATAATATATCTAGCTCCTGCAAAAATTGGCATAAGGAAATTAAATGATTTAATATATTTATTAAATCAAAACAAATGTCAGAAAAATTAGAAAACA
>NC_057804.1:642661033-642667977 GCF_018294505.1 Triticum aestivum | reverse complement strand
ATTAAATTAACCCCTGTTAACCCCCCTGTCACTGACGTGTGGGTCCCACACGTCAGGTTTGACCGGACCAGCCCAGTTGACCGCCGACATCGTGATGACGTCATGCTGACGCAATTATATATTTTCTGGAATTAAAATAATTCAGAAAATCCAGAAAATGATTTAAACTTCAAAAATTCATAACAATTCAACCGTAGCTCAGATTTAAATAATTTATATATGAAAAATTATCAGAAAAATGCAATCTTTCCATCTGTACTAGTTTCATGCATGAAAAACCAACTTATACATGCTGAATATGGGAAAACACATTAGGGCATATATAAGAGACTTAATTTAGAAATGCATTTGAACCTTTGGTTCAAAAGGACTTCAAACCAAATGTTTACTAGATGCATTAGCTCAAACAGCATCACATCTACATGCCATGTTCATGCATCATATTGTTGCATATGATTGTGTTTTGATTGCCGGCACCGTCCCTTCTCGATAGGTCCTGCTCCGGAGACGTTCCAGAGTACCTGTCTGTGAAGCAGTGCCTCCCTTGTTGATTTACCAGGCAAGCAAACCCCCTTGTTCATCTCGATGAAACCCTACTCTCTCGCTCCTGCTCTCAGTTATTGCATTAGGACAACAACGATTCATATGCTACTTTGTGCTGCGGTAGTTGAACCCATTCCTCTGCATGACCTGTCATTGCCACAGTAAATAGTTGAAACCCACTAGCATGTGTAGGAGTTGATTGAAGCCACTGATGTGTTCCTACCTTGCTATGCCTGCTATTGCTTAGAGTTGTGTCAGGTCTGATTCATTGGGAATGAATTGGAGTGTTACGATATGTTCTGATGTTGAGAGTGAAGTGTGTGAACACGATTTGGTAAAGGTAGCGGTGAGAGGCCATGTAGGAGTACATGGTGGGTTGTCTCACTGGAACCGTCCTTAAGCCCTGAGTTCTGTGTATGTTGTCCAATGACTCGATACTACCACACATTGGGCTCCGGGCGCTCCAAGCCCTCTCGACTTATTAACCAACTTGATCTCTGTCCAGGAGTCGCAACTAGTTTCTGGTGTTTGTAGGTAGTGCTATTTTTCTACCAAGTGGCACCCGGCAGGGTGGGCTTGGGACAGACTAGGCACACGTGGCCCGGTGTACCGAGTGGCACCCGGTTGGTGGGCTCGGGAACCCTGTACACATCGTTTGGGGCCGTGAACGACACCCCGGCCGGATCTCCTTGCGGATGGAACCCGAATAGGCGATAAACCTGGACTAGAGTCTTGTGTAGTTAGTCAGGTCGTGGCCGACACCCTCGCCAGGCTTCCGCTTGAAGGTTGCCGAGATACATGACGTGTACATGGCGGTAAGTGGCGAGAGCGTGTGTGAAGAAGTACACCCCTGCAGGGTTAACATGATCTATTCGAATAGCCGGGTCCGCGGTCATGGACTTCTTGGATGCTTACATGGTACATAGACAACTTGAAGTGGATACTATAAAATGCTCAAGACAAGTGTGAGTGCTATGGATGGCCTTCTTGTAGGGAGACGGGGACGAATCCATAGTAGTGTATTGTGTGGTGATTAGTGGACTCGTGTACGTTGTTTCACCTCCAGAGTTTCTGGTAGTCGTAGAATAGGATAGCCACAGAGTCAAAGCTGGCTTGCTGCAACTAAACCCCACATTACCCTCTTGATACCAATGCATGTACGATAGGATCTGATGTAAGTCTTGCTGAGTACCTTTGTACTCATGTTGCTTTATTTATGTTTTTGCAGCGGAGACTTCGGTCTTACTAGTGTTCTCGTGGACTTCGACTAGTAGCTAGTACCTCAGCTACGATCTTGATCGGATGTTGTAGATAGTCAGGCTCCTCAGCCTTTTCCTTTGTAGATGTCTGTACCCAGACATGTAATGCTTCCGCTTGTTGCTTGTATGCTCTGTATGATGGGTCTTGTGACCCCTGTTTGCAATATATGCTATGACGGCTCTTCTGAGCCTTTATCTATATGAGTTGTTGAGTTATGCTGTGATGCCATGTTCTACAGCACATACTTGCATGTTATGCGTACGTGTAATGTGTATTGCTATGTGTGGGATCTGACTATCTAGTTGTTTATTCTTAGTAGCCTCTCTTACCGGGAAATGTCTCCTAGTGCTTCCACTGAGCCCTGGTAGCTTGCTACTGCTCCGGAACACTTAGGCAGGCCGGCATGTGTCCTTCTTCGATCCTGTGTCTGTCCCTTCGGGGAAATGCCACGCGATGAATACCAGAGTCCTGCTAGCCCGCTACAGCCCGGTTCACCGGAGTCCTGTTAGCCCAGTGCTACAGCCTGGATTCACTCGCTGATGACCGACACGTTCGATGCTGGGTCATGGATGCCTGTCCCTGTAAGTTAGTGCCACTTTGGGTTTACGACTAGCCATGTCAGCCCGGGCTCTTTATCATATGGATGCTAGCGACACCATCATATACGTGTGCCAAAATGCGCAAACGGTCCCGGGCAAAGGTAAGGCGACACCGTGGGGATACCGTGCGTGAGGCCGCAAAGCGATATGAGGTGTTACATGCTAGATCGATGTGGCATCGAGTCGGGGTCCTGACAATGATTCAGATGTGGTATATATTATCTTTTCATAACTATTGGTTCATTTATTGTTTATGACAATTATGCCGACCAACGTGACATAGATTTTATTTATCTAGGAGGTTGTTGAACCGGAAATTTCAACCGACCCTATTGTCGAGAGGTTAAATTTAGTTGAAGAAGAAAACAATTTGTTGAAGGACAAAATTAGAAAAATTGAGGAGGAGAAGATGATATTGGAGTTGCATGTTGCGGATGTCGTCGATGATCACAAGATCAAGATGGATGCAATGCGCTTGAAGATTAGAAAGATTAGAAAATATGCCATTCATACCGAGGCTTGGTATCATTATGTCGTTGGATCAGTTGTTACATTGGTTGCGATTATTATCTCATTTGTTTTCGCATTGAAATGTTTTACATAGTTTCAGTGTATGGTCTAATTAATTTAGATGCTCTGCAGAGCTTTATGTTGTTAGATGAGAACTATGTATGTACTTTGGTTTTAATGTGATGATGAACTTCTATTAATTTGGTCACTTAATTATATAATGCACGCAGATGAACCGGCAATGGATGTACGGTTCAAGACACACCTCCGAGTACATTAAGGGCGTGCATGATTTTCTCGAAGTGGCTGAAGCAAACAAGCAGAATGGTTTTATGTGTTGTCCATGCCCTGTATGTGGGAATACGAAGTCTTACTCTGACCGGAAAATCCTCCACACCCACCTGCTTTACAAGGGTTTCATGCCACACTATAATGTTTAGACGAGGCACGGAGAAATAGGGGTTATGATGGAAGATGGCGAAGAAGAATAGTACGATGACAACTCTGTGCCCCCTGAATACGGTGATGCTCCTGAAGATCAAGAGGAACCAGACGATATGCACGATGATGCTGCAACGGGCGAAGCTGCTGAAGATCAAGAGGAACCAGACGATGTGCCCGATGATGATGATCTCCGCCGGGTCATTGTTAATGCAAGGACGCAATGCAAAAGTCAAAAGGAGAAGCTGAAGTTCGATCGCATGCTAGAGGACCACAAAAAAGGGTTGTACCCCAATTGCGAAGATGGCAACACAAAGCTGGGTACCGTACTGGAATTGCTGCAGTGGAAGGCAGAGAATGCTGTGCCTGACAAAGGATTTGAGAAGCTACTTAAAATATTGAAGAAGAAGCTTCCAAAGAATAACGAATTGCCCGACAGTACATACGCAGCAAAGAAGGTCGTATGCCCTCTAGGATTGGAGGTGCAGAAGATACATGCATGCCCTAATGACTGCATCCTCTACCGCGGTGCGTACAAGGATCTGAACGCATGCCCGGTATGCGGTGCATTACGGTATAAGATCAGACGAGATGACCCTAGTGATGTTGACGGCGAGCCCCCCAGGAAGAGGGTTCCTGCGAAGGTGATGTGGTATGCTCCTATAATACCACGGTTGAAACGTCTGTTCAGAAACGGAGAGCATGCCAAGTTGATGCGATGGCACAGTGAGGACCGTAAGAAAGACGGGAAGTTGAGAGCACCCGCTGACGGGTCGTAGTGGAGAAAAATCGAGAGAAAGTACTAGGATGAGTTTGCAAGTGAGCCAAGGAACGTATGGTTTGCTTTAAGCGCAGATGGCATTAATCCTTTCGGGGAGCAGAGCAGCAATCACAGCACCTGGCCCATCACTCTATGTATGTATAACCTTCCTCCTTGGATGTGCATGAAGCGGAAGTTCATTATGATGCCAGTTCTCATCCAAGGCCCTAAGCAACCCGGCAATGACATTGATGTGTACCTAAGGCCATTAGTTGAAGAAATTTTAGAGCTGTGGAATGGAAACGGTGTACGTACGTGGGATGAGCACAAACAGGAGGAATTTAACCTAAAGGCGTTGCTGTTCGTGACCATCAACGATTGGCCCGCTCTCAGTAACCTTTCAGGACAGACAAACAAGGGATACCACGCATGCACGCACCGTTTACTTGACACCGATAGTATATACCTGGCAAGCTGTAGGAAGAATGTGTACCTGGGCCATCGTCGATTTCTTCCGACCAACCATCAATGTCGAAAGAAAGGCAAGCATTTCAAAGGCGAGGCAGATCACCGGAAGAATCCCGCCATGCGTACCGGTGATCACGTACTTGCTATGGTTAATGATTTACACGTAATCTTTGGAAAGGGTCCCGGCGGACTAGCTGTTCCGAGTGACGCTGGGGGACACGCACCCATGTGGAAGAAGGAATCTATATTTTGGGACCTACCCTACTGGAAAGACCTAGAGGTCCGCTCTTCGATCGACGTGATGCACGTGACGAAGAACCTTTGCGTGAACCTGCTAGGCTTCTTGGGCGTGTATGGGAAGACAAAAGATACAGATGAGGCACGGGAGGACCTGCAACGTTTGCACGAAAAAGACGGCATGCCTCCAAAGCAGTATGAAGGTCCTGCCAGCTATGCTCTTACCAAAGAAGAGAAGGAAATCTTCTTTGAATGCCTGCTTAGTATGAAGGTCCCGACTGGCTTCTCGTCGAATATAAAAGGAATAATAAATATGGCAGAGGAAAAGTTTTAGAACCTAAAGTCTCATGACTGCCACGTGATTATGACGCAACTTCTTCCGGTTGCATTGAGGGGGCTTCTACCGGAAAATGCCCGATTAGCCATTGTGAAGCTATGTGCATTCCTCAATGCAATATCTCAGAAGGTGATCGATCCAGAAATCATACCAAGGCTAAGGAGTGGTGTGGTGCAATGTCTTGTCAGTTTCGAGCTGGTGTTCCCACTATCCTTCTTCAATATCATGACGCACGTCCTAGTTCATCTAGTTGACGAGATTGTCATTCTGGGCCCCGTATTTCTACACAAAATGTACCCCTTTGAGAGGTTCATGGAGTCCTAAAGAAATATGTCCGTAACCGCGCTAGCCCAGAAGGAAGCATCTCCATGGGCCATCAAACAGAGGATGTCATCGGGTTTTGTGTTGACTTCATTCCTGGCCTTAAGAAGATAGGTCTCCCTAAATCGCGGTATGAGGGGAGACTGACTGGAAAAGGCACGCTTGGAAGGGACTCAATAATATGCAGGGACGGATATTCTTGGTCTCAAGTACACTACACAGTTCTACAGAACTCTACCTTGGTAACCCCGTATGTCGATGAACACAAGAACAGTCTGCGCTCCAAACACCCAGAGCAGTGCGACGACTGGATTACATGTGAACACATCAGGACTTTCAGCAGTTGGTTGGAAGCACGTATCAGAGCTGACAACACTGTTTGTGATGAGCTGTACTTGTTATCCAGGGGACCATCTTTGACTGTATTGATTTGGAAAGGATACGAGATAAACGGGAATATATTTTACACGATTGACCAAGATCAAAAGAGCACCAACCAAAACAACGGTGTCCGCTTTGATGCAACAACCGAGAGGGGAAATGACACATATTATGGTTACATAGTGGACATATGGGAACTTGACTACGGACATAATTTTAAGGTCCCTTTGTTTAAGTGTAAATGGGTCAATGTGTCAGGAGGCGGGGTACAGGTAGACCCACAGTACGGAATGACAACAGTGGATCTGAAAAATCTTGGGTACACTGACGAACCGTTCGTCCTAGCCAATGATGTGGCACAGGTTATCTATGTGAAGGACATGTCTACCAGACCGAGAAAGAGAAAAGATAAGGAAGCGAATACATCATACGATGAGCCAAAGCGCCACATAGTTCTTTCAGGAAAAAGGGACATCGTGGAGTGGAGGACAAGACAGACATGTCTGAAGATTATGAAAAGTTTCATGAAATTCCTCCCTTTAAAGTCAAGGCTAACCCCAGCATCCTGATAAACGATGAAGATTATCCATGGTTACGGCGCAATAAGCAAATGACACAAGCGAAGAAAAAGTGAAGACTTTCTCCCGCAACTATTATGATGATACCATGCCAACTTTGTAACTGACGAGTATGATACCATTGTCCATTTGTACATGCACATGCTATGTGTGGGTCAATTTATGATACCATGCCAACTTTCAACTTTTTCAGAGTTCATTTGAAATGCTTTAATGTCTTATGGTTCGGCCCTCGTAATAATTAAAAATAGCAACAATAAGTATTTTGTTGTAAGTAGAAACAAAATAAAATAAATAAAGCAAGAAAGAAAACAAAAAAACAAAAAAAGTGGAAAGTTTATAATTTTCCTAAAACTAAAAGCAAAAAGAATTAAAAATAAAGCAAAAAACAAAAGAAAATAAATAATGCACAAAACAAAACAAAAAAACTGGAAAAAAATAAAAATAGCAACAATAAGTAAAGAAAACAAAAAAACAAAAAAGAAACGCCCCCCACTGGGCCCCCACGG
>NC_057804.1:642651839-642660236 GCF_018294505.1 Triticum aestivum | reverse complement strand
AAGAAGAAAAAGAAGAGGAGAAGAAGATATAACCCCCTCTAGATAACTTCGACATGAGGGGCGGTCGATATATATATACCCCCTCTCGACCGTGATAACTTATACAACTGCAGCACCCCCCTTGGCCCTCTCGCTCGACCAAAACTCTCGAGGACACCCAAACCCTAGAGAGAAAACGATGTTGGTCTCCTACCCCCTCCCACCGCGCCCCTACCCGACAAATTAACTCTCTCAAGGCCACCCAAATTTATCAAGTTAAAAGAGCGTTATCGTCGAGGCCACCCCAAACCCTTGAAGCGTTGTGTCGAGGCCAGTAACATGATTCCTTATTGTGATTAGCTAGCTAGTTCTACGTTTGCCACTAATATATATATATATATATATATATATATATATATATATATATATATATATATATATATATATATATATATATATATCCATCTGTACCATGTTTGACTAATAATTGACATGTTGTAAATATTTGCAGAAACTATGGAGCACTCCCGAGACAAAGAAACAGAAGCGATGTTGGGGGACATAATCGCAAATGGATCAAGTGATGATGTTGCGTCATTTCTCCTCGACACCGTTGATCAGCTAGATGAAGAAGAGGGCTATGTTTTTTATGATGGTGGCTTCGACCCATTAATGCCGGTACAAGAGGAGGACTATGTTCATGATGGCTCCGGTGACACAATGGAGGTACAAGACGAAGGAGACCGTGCTGACTGCTCCGGTCACCGAACCGAGTCCGGCCAGGTATATATATATATTAGTTAAGCCCGTGCTGACTAGTTAATTGATGCATCCATTGTTTTGGTATATGTACACATATTAATTACTGTCGTCTTTCTTCCTTATAATTTCTAGCCCTCCAGATCGAGCACAACTTCGGTAAGGAGACGAGGCCCGAAGAAAAAGTTGAGCTCGGATGAAAAGTTTGAGATCATAGAAATCGCGCCCGACGGCGAACCGATTGAACCCATCCGGACAAGGAAGGTATTTTCTGCTCAGTGCGGGGTTCTTGTTAGGGACAGGATCCCGATCAGCATCCAGCAATGGTATAAGCCTGCTAAGGATGAAGACGCTGAGGTGTCTTATGTCAATGATATGCAGAAAGAAGATCTTTGGACTGAGCTGAAGGCAAATTTCACCCTACCGCCAGAGGAGGATCCGGAGAAGCCAGTTAAAGAGCAATTAATCAAGTCTTGTGCTCTTAAGAAGATGGCAGGCCTAATGAGGAGGTGGAGGAAAGAGCTGAACCAGTTTGTCAAGGAAAAAAAGACACCAGAATTCATCGGCAAATATGAGAAGATCAAAGATCACTGGCCCGCATTTGTGGCCCACAAGACATCGGAAAAGAGTAAGAAGATGTCGGAGACAAACAAGAAAAATGCTGCGAAGAAGAAGCTTCACCATCGCACGGGGTCAGGTGGCTACCTCAAAGCCCGGCCTAAGTGGTCCAAGGCTGAGCATGATCTGCTTGAAAAAGGGATCGAACCAGAGACAATGCGCTGGCCAGACCGTTGCCGGACTTGGTTCTTCGGGGCTGGTGGAACCTTGGACCCTGTAACAGGGAAGTGTCAGTGGACGGACGAGCAACTGCAAATACCAGTCAAGAACCTTCGACACTATATCGATGCAGCGCAGCGAGGGACGTTCCTTCCAAACAGGGAGAAGGACGAGCTCACAATGGCCCTTGGGAATCCCGAGCACCCTGGACGGACACGAGGCACGCCAGGCTCCATTCCGTGGAAGGTTGGTTTTCCGGACGCAGGGGGTTACAAAACCCACGAGAGGAGGAAGAAACTGGAGCAGGACCAAATGCAGGCGCTGCTTGGAAGGGTAATGGGGCTAGAGGATCGAGAAGAGGAACGAGAAGCAGCAGATCGCAACAAACGACATGCCGAAGCTTCCCCCGAAGCTACCCCGCCATCTCAGCGGAGAAGCAGCGTGGCTTCCACCGAGCTGCTTCAGCCGGAGCATGTCTTGACGGCTCCTGCCAGCTATCCCATGGATGGTATCACTGAGTCTCAAAATTGCCACATGATGGCGCGATGGATGAATTTGAAGGTCAAGGCGGTTGTTGGCCAAGTTTATCCTAGTGGATCCGGCACAACTTATCACTGCCAGCCGATTCCAAAAGGATATGCTAAGGTGATGGTGGATGAAATAACAGAGGGATTTGAGGACCTCGTGCTTGACCACCCTACCGGTGAAGGGGAGACTAGGCTGGGTTCTGCTCTGAAGACTCCATGCCTATGGAAGAAGGAGCTCATCAACCTTCTGAACTGGACGCCTCCGCCTCCTCCTCCTGCTCCGGCGAGTCAGGGTACTCCGCCTCCTCCACCGCCTCCTCCTCCGGCGAGTGACGATCAGGGCACGCGTGGCGGCACTCCGCCTCCTTCTCCGGCGCATGGTGGCACTCCGCCTCCTTCTCCGCCTGCGCCGGCGCTCCCGAGTAGCCAGCAGCATCCTCCTTCTCCGCCTCGCCAGCAAGGGCGGAAGAGACCCGCCGCTGCCCCCGCTGCTCCGGCGCGTCGTACTCCTTCTCCTCCGCCTCGTAAGCAAGCACGAAAGAAGACAGACGCCGCAGCCGCTCCGTCTGCTCCGGCGTCTAGCAGCACAACCAGAGGCGGGAGGCAATACAAATACGGTCCATCATCTCTCAAGCCTCTAGAAAGTTACCGTACGAGAGGTCCGAGGAGGAAAACGATACGATTGTGCAGGCCCACGTGAAGGAGTTCTTTGAAGGGGTGAAAGCAAAGAGACATCCACCTCCGGAGGAGAAGGTAGATCCGGTGAAAGCAAAGCGCACTATCGATGCCCTGAGGAAACCACCAAAGTCTCCGCCGAGAACCAACTATGAGCGCATTACTGAACAGACATATCTCCAAGCCCAGCGGTCGGGAACTACTGTCAGTGCTAAAAGGTCAAAACAACGAGCAAAGGGGAAAAAATTGCTCAGCTCGGCGAACAAGCACAGCAATTGTGCCCCCCGCTCAATGTGTCTAATGCTCCGGGGACGGTGGCCGGTTATGGCAATCTTGACGATTACCTGCCTGACGATGCACTTCCTGATTTCTTGAAGGTGGACGGACACAGATACGAGTACGGGAAGCCTCTCGTCAAAGATGAAAAATCTCTGACAACAATGATGTGAAGATTCCATAATTGGTACATGGAAACCTGCAGAGAGTCTAATGGTAAGAATGCTTTGTATCTGCATACTAAAGAGGAGCATGATCTCGTTGCAAATGATCTGTTGACTGTTCCATTTGAGGAGTTCTTCGAGTTCTTCAATCAAAAGGCCCTCGATAAATTAATGGTCTTTTGCTACTGCTTGTAAGTACTATTTCTGCCATTAAGTCTCTATATATAACTTGGCTCTTTCATTGCATGCATGTATTTATAATTAATTATCCTCAATATATTATGCAGATTGAAGATCGTCAAGTGCAAAAAACAAGAAATTTATGATATTGGGTTCATTAACACAAATATCATAGATGTATTTCTGGTTAAAAAGAACGTCAAAGAGGCCGAGGACAACTTGCTACGATCGTTGATAAAAAATCAAAACAAAGATACCATACTCTTTCCTTACAACGGCCCGTGAGTGTTACTGTCGTGTGCATATTCGGTTTCCCTTATTACTCAAGCGAGGTTATAGTAATGTAATTGATGAGTTATGCATGCGTGCGCAGGTACCACTATATTCTTCTGGAGATTAAGCTTGAGCGTGGACTAGTAACCGTCTTAGACTCGAGACGGAAAGATCCCAAAACCTATGCGGACATGACTGAAATGCTCAGCAAGTAAGTTCAATCGATCATAATTATCGCACCATATCGGTAACTTTTTGTTCATTTCCTGATATCTCAAGTAATAATAATTATTTTCTTTGTCTTGCAGGGTTTGGAAACAGTTCACCGCAGAAGCTCCAGGACTGCCGAAGGAGCTGCGATATACATACCCGAAAGTAAGTACTACTGGCTAGCTAGTTGCGCGCATCTCCGGCCCGTTGATTCTATATATAGCTATACTTTCATCAATGCCATTTATAATGCTTCATTATCAGTTTGATTGACCTCTATTTCTCGTAAAGTGCTTGTGGCAGGAGGAAGGGAATGATTTTTGTGGATACTACGTGTGCGAGTTCATCCACACCGCGACTTTGGAAAACAAGCGGGGCTACTCTCAAAGACAATATGAAGTGCGTAAGCAATAATATTCACAATTTCATTTTATTACACCATCATTTCTGTTGAGTTTCATTCATATATATGTATTAATTAACCCCCTTCTTCAAATTAGACGTGGCAGATGCGGAATGAACTCCTAGAACCAGATCGCATGAAAGCAATTCAAGAGGAATTGGCGGGATTCTTTCTTGACCACGTCATCAGTAAAACCGGAGAATACCAAGTGGAAATTGATTTCAAATGCTAGCTAGGGGTTTGTAATTATAAGAGATCTTATACATATTGTACATGTATGTAGCCAGTAGCGTCGGATACATGATACGAAAACTTGTTGTTCGACCAACCTCTCGGAGAAGGAGAGGTCGATCGATCACTTCTCTCGGTATGCATGACGAACTTCTGTACTAAATGGTTCTCTCGATCACTTATGTATATATAGTACGTAGTGTCCAAGCATGGACATAAGAGAGGACACTTCTCTCTATTAATTAGCTAGCTAACACAATATATGAAACACCTAATTAAATTAACCCCCTAAAACCCCCAACCTCCCCTCCTTTCAAAAAAAACACAAAAACCCCAGCAACTGGAATGCTGACGCATGGATGCATTTTGGTCCCGGTTGGTGCCACCAACCGGGACCAAAGGCCCCCTGACTGGGGTGAGCGCACAGAGCCACGTGGAGGCACATTGGTCCCGGTTCTGGATTGAACCGGGACTAATGGGTGGAGGTATTAGTAACGACCCATTAGTCCCGGTTCATGAACCGGGACTAAAGGCCCTTACGAACCGGGACTAATGGATGGTTTTCTACTAGTGGTGGTACGTCACCGTGTCAGCGAGGAGGACGAGCACGTCCGTCGCTACATGGTTGCATTGGAGGGCAGATTCGACAATACCTGGCAGGTTCTTCAGGGATCTTACTGGAGCTATGATCCTGTGATGGTTCCTTATCTTTGGGTGTCCACCGCCCACGTCGATACCCGTCGGGTGCTACGGTTCTAGTTGTATTAGTGATAATATTCGACGATGTACGGACACCAAGAGATGATGTACTTTTGCTTATAATTATTGAATGCATGCTAATTTGAATACTATATACTTTATTTTATGATTTGGTTTTGCTTCTTTTATGATTTAGTTTTGCTTATTGAATGCTCATATTGGATAAGTTCTCCTTCATTCCCGTGTGCTAGACAATTTGATATAATAATGCATTCAGGAATGAAAGGATGAGCTACGTACATCGATCATCGATAGTCAACCCGTGATTAATAATAATGATCTAGTTTAATATTTGAATTATGAACGTAGGCCGGAAATGTCATACTCATCGAACGACGAAAACCGACCGGGGGAGTGCGACTGGTGCCACGACGACCGAGGTATCTGCGACGGGTTCATTGTGCTGGACGAAGATCGTCGCTTCAGCATTAAGCTCGAGGAGACCTTCGATGTTCATACGGTACGCAACCGACGATAATAGTTTTTTTTCGTAATTACTCATGACTTCAACTATTTTAATCATGACAATATTTTTCATCTTTTCCAATTCGACTAACTTATCCCATGCTTTGCAAGACGCTATGTCTTGGAGAGGATGGGTTTTGAAGACCATGAAAGTTTTGAAACCAAAAAAATTATCCTAAGTATCCATCATGGTGTGGATTTTCAAGTAAAGTTGTACAATGCTCAGAGTGTAACCCATTTTGGTTGCAAAAATTGGGAAGCACTTTGCAAGATGTATGGTTTTGATGAGGGTATGCTTGTTACCATGGATCCTGGTGATCCTACAATCGAGCAAGAGAGACCTACGATTTTCGTCCTTGTGGATACACCTCCAATTCTTTCCCCATGTGAGCTTAACATAGTTATTAAGTAATTTATATTGTTTATTTCAAAATAGTTGACAACTTATTCTCCATTGACAGCTTATTTTCATTCTTCAAAGAATGTGCGGAAGATGGTAGACAGAACCTACTACACCGAAGGCTCCGAACTAACTTATCAGGAGAAAAATCATCTGGTTGCATTTTGTACTGATCTTGAGAATTACAATGTCTACAATCGAACTCCTCAACATTATGGTCAATACGTGCCACTAGTGCACGTGTTGAACTACGGTAACTACCATGGAGATACCCTGGTAAGATTTTTTACTATTACAACATCCGTGCATCTTTTAGCACACTTCTAAAACTAGTACATCATATCATTGCTAACTACGAAGTTATTACTATGTTTTTCAACAGATAATCCCGAATGATTGTGTGCCTCATCTGATGTATACACACGGTAGCCTTCATGTTTTGAACATACAACCAGGTCGTCCTATGAATCTCAACTGTCCATACCGGGTTTCTAAAAGAAGTGGAGACATGACAATCAAAGAATGGAAAAAATGTATGGACAGTCGTAAGGAGCTTCTTGGAAGCAACATTCAGCGAAGGGCAAAAATTGGAGACAGGATGATCGCCATTCTTCATAATAGAGAGTCAGGGTCTATATTGTTTTATGCTATTTTACCTTAAGGGTGTTTAGGTCCTACCTGATACTGATGATCATGTGTTAAGAACAATTATGTAGGGTTGGGTTCGATGACTATGAGGATGATGATCGTATGACTTATTATTAATAACGAGTAGAAGTTGTATGATGATGCATGATTAGTATAGGACGAGTACTTGTTATTATATATGCTGACGTATGCGAGCATGCATGAGTTATTATATTAGCTGGTAAAATGAACATATATAGCAGCAGCGTTGGTAAACCAAGGACGAAGATATAAGAGAGGACACTTCTCTCTATTAGCTAGCTAATATAACAACCTAAAAATAACCCTCAAAACCCCTAAAGCAGCCACTTTTCAAAAAAAAACATGGACTTTTGGTCCCGGTTGGTACCACCAACCGGGACCAAAGGCCCCCTGACTGGGCTGGACGCACAGAGCCACGTGGAACCGGGACTAACGGGTGGAGGTATTAGTAACGACCCATTAGTCCCGGTTCATGAACCGGGACTAAAGGCCCTCACGAACCGGGACTATTAGGTGTTTTTCTACTAGTGGGAATCCGAAAAGGGGAGCTCTCCCTCTCCATAGATTTAGCCTACACCATGTACCAGGATTCTGGCGCTTCACACTCGAACCTCCATCATCATGAACTCGTTGAGTCCCTCGCCATGCATTATAACTCTTGGTATACTCCACATATATAAGGTAAGAGAAAGGCAGGAAGTAGGTCTTTTACCCGCACTCGGGGTTGAAACTTGGTATATCACTCCCACCTCACCAGCGACCCTCGGTCTTGTGAACTTAACCATAAGGTCGCCTCTTCCTACTCCTCCTCGGTCGTTGATAGGGGCGGGGTCCAGCCCACCAAGCCGCCCCGGGCCGCCTTCGTGTACTGTAGCAATTGCTACACTATTTTGCTACAGTACACTAGCTAGGAATTTGGGCCTCATACCCCGGGCCTGGGTCCTGGAGGCTGGGACCTATCATCGCAGTTTTGTTTTTGCCAGAAACGCGAAACTAAAATATGATTTCAGTAGGTTAAGCTCGTACGTACGGCAGAGATTTTTTCTAAATATCCTATGCACCGAGCAGTATAGTTAGCAACTCTGAAAACGTCTGATATCCGTCCCAATCTGCATGGTCACCACCCCAGCTGCACCCACCAATAAACAAAACCCTTGCCACATGCATGGTACTTCTCCGACCAGCGCCACATTCTTTGTAGTGCAGTATTCATTCTATTCTTTGACTGATGTGGTCTGAACACTGAACTACTAGTACAGTCGTCGTCTTCGTGTGGCAGTTGAACGGCTGCGTTCCTAGTTTTCCTGTCCATTGATTTGTTCTTCACTCGTCGTTTTGACTCGATGAACGCATGTGTTGGTAGATCACTTCACTGGGAGAGCGAGGATATATAAGCGGCTTGTTTGGAGACAGTCATCACACACACATCAGCCTTCTCCTGGGCATCCCGCCTGTTTGGCAGATCAACTATCATCAAGCTGCCCTTTGCCTACCTAGGTAGCGAGAGTGAGAATCAATGGCATCCCGGCTGGAGCTGCTCATGTCGCAGGGGATGCGACTGTGGAGCTATCTCACCTCCTCATCGGCCACTACAGCAGGAACCAGAGTTGCTCTTGCATCCTCCGTTACTCTTGCCAGTTCACAAAGCCA